>NW_027475220.1:110000-130000 GCF_051020985.1 Nomia melanderi | reverse complement strand
TTAAATTTATTAATAAACCAGTGGAAACATTAGGAGGTATCACGTTCATCTAAGATTTATATATTCATATTTAGATTTATTAATAATCACACAAATGATCATATGTATCCTATTAATATATCAAATATTTGGTTAATAATATATAATTATTTATTTAATTTTAAAAATTTTATTAAAAAATAATTTATTTAATCTATATTTATTTATTTATATTTAATTGGTTAATTTTTATTAATTTTGATTAATCTGATTTATTTGTTTTTTTTTAATTTAATTTAATATTTTTATTTATTTTTTAATTAATTTATAGGAATAGGCTGGATTAATCTATTTAATAAGATTAATTTGAATTTATAAGAAATTTATTTTAAAATAATTGATATTTATTTATTTTTAGGAGGGGCTACATTTATTTAATATAATTATTTTACGTATTAATTTTTAATTTTAATTTTTTTATTAGTATTTGATAATTTCAATATTTTATTTATAGAAAATTTAATTAATTTAATTATTTTTTATATTTATTTATTTTAGTATAAAATATTTTTTTTTTAATATTTTATTTATGAATTTTAAAATAAAAAAAAGAAATAATATAATTATCAATTTATTGTAAAATTTTTAATTTTATTTGTAATAATTTATTGGATATGATTTAAATTTATTAATAAACCAGTGGAAACATTAGGAGGTATCACGTTCATCTAAGATTTATATATTCATATTTAGATTTATTAATAATCACACAAATGATCATATGTATCCTATTAATATATCAAATATTTGGTTAATAATATATAATTATTTATTTAATTTTAAAAATTTTATTAAAAAATAATTTATTTAATCTATATTTATTTATTTATATTTAATTGGTTAATTTTTATTAATTTTGATTAATCTGATTTATTTGTTTTTTTTAATTTAATTTAATATTTTTATTTATTTTTTAATTAATTTATAGGAATAGGCTGGATTAATCTATTTAATAAGATTAATTTGAATTTATAAGAAATTTATTTTAAAATAATTGATATTTATTTATTTTTAGGAGGGGCTACATTTATTTAATATAATTATTTTACGTATTAATTTTTAATTTTAATTTTTTTATTAGTATTTGATAATTTCAATATTTTATTTATAGAAAATTTAATTAATTTAATTATTTTTTATATTTATTTATTTTAGTATAAAATATTGTTAGAAATATATGTATATATATATATATATATAGAATAAAATGAATTTTAATTGAAGAATAAAGTTTAATAGATTGAGTTCTTTCAAATAAAAAATTTTAATTGATAGCATCAATAAGTAAAGAAAAAATTTTACCCAATAACGTTTATAAAAAGTGAAAGAATTTTAGTCGGTAGTTTTAATTTTCAGTGAAAAAATTTTATTGGTAGTAAATTTAATAGATTTAATTTTATTTAGGGAGATTGAATTAAATTTAAAGGATTTATTGCAAATATTTTTTTTTTAAAATGAATTTTAATTGAAGAATAAAGTTTAATAGATTGAGTTCTTTCAAATAAAAAATTTTAATTGATAGCATCAATAAGTAAAGAAAAAATTTTACCCAATAACGTTTATAAAAAGTGAAAGAATTTTAGTCGGTAGTTTTAATTTTCAGTGAAAAAATTTTATTGGTAGTAAATTTAATAGATTTAATTTTATTTAGGGAGATTGAATTAAATTTAAAGGATTTATTGCAAATATTTTTTTTTTTAAAATGAATTTTAATTGAAGAATAAAGTTTAATAGATTGAGTTCTTTCAAATAAAAAATTTTAATTAATAGCATCAATAAGTAAAGAAAAAATTTTACCCAATAACGTTTATAAAAAGTGAAAGAATTTTAGTCGGTAGTTTTAATTTTCAGTGAAAAAATTTTATTGGTAGTAAATTTAATAGATTTAATTTTATTTAGGGAGATTGAATTAAATTTAAAGGATTTATTGCAAATATTTTTTTTTTAAAATGAATTTTAATTGAAGAATAAAGTTTAATAGATTGAGTTCTTTCAAATAAAAAATTTTAATTAATAGCATCAATAAGTAAAGAAAAAATTTTACCCAATAACGTTTATAAAAAGTGAAAGAATTTTAGTCGGTAGTTTTAATTTTCAGTGAAAAAATTTTATTGGTAGTAAATTTAATAGATTTAATTTTATTTAGGGAGATTGAATTAAATTTAAAGGATTTATTGCAAATATTTTTTTTTTAAAATGAATTTTAATTGAAGAATAAAGTTTAATAGATTGAGTTCTTTCAAATAAAAAATTTTAATTAATAGCATCAATAAGTAAAGAAAAAATTTTACCCAATAACGTTTATAAAAAGTGAAAGAATTTTAGTCGGTAGTTTTAATTTTCAGTGAAAAAATTTTATTGGTAGTAAATTTAATAGATTTAATTTTATTTAGGGAGATTGAATTAAATTTAAAGGATTTATTGCAAATATTTTTTTTTTAAAATGAATTTTAATTGAAGAATAAAGTTTAATAGATTGAGTTCTTTCAAATAAAAAATTTTAATTGATAGCATCAATAAGTAAAGAAAAAATTTTACCCAATAACGTTTATAAAAAGTGAAAGAATTTTAGTCGGTAGTTTTAATTTTCAGTGAAAAAATTTTATTGGTAGTAAATTTAATAGATTTAATTTTATTTAGGGAGATTGAATTAAATTTAAAGGATTTATTGCAAATATTTTTTTTTTTAAAATGAATTTTAATTGAAGAATAAAGTTTAATAGATTGAGTTCTTTCAAATAAAAAATTTTAATTGATAGCATCAATAAGTAAAGAAAAAATTTTACCCAATAACGTTTATAAAAAGTGAAAGAATTTTAGTCGGTAGTTTTAATTTTCAGTGAAAAAATTTTATTGGTAGTAAATTTAATAGATTTAATTTTATTTAGGGAGATTGAATTAAATTTAAAGGATTTATTGCAAATATTTTTTTTTTAAAATGAATTTTAATTGAAGAATAAAGTTTAATAGATTGAGTTCTTTCAAATAAAAAATTTTAATTAATAGCATCAATAAGTAAAGAAAAAATTTTACCCAATAACGTTTATAAAAAGTGAAAGAATTTTAGTCGGTAGTTTTAATTTTCAGTGAAAAAATTTTATTGGTAGTAAATTTAATAGATTTAATTTTATTTAGGGAGATTGAATTAAATTTAAAGGATTTATTGCAAATATTTTTTTTTTAAAATGAATTTTAATTGAAGAATAAAGTTTAATAGATTGAGTTCTTTCAAATAAAAAATTTTAATTAATAGCATCAATAAGTAAAGAAAAAATTTTACCCAATAACGTTTATAAAAAGTGAAAGAATTTTAGTCGGTAGTTTTAATTTTCAGTGAAAAAATTTTATTGGTAGTAAATTTAATAGATTTAATTTTATTTAGGGAGATTGAATTAAATTTAAAGGATTTATTGCAAATATTTTTTTTTTAAAATGAATTTTAATTGAAGAATAAAGTTTAATAGATTGAGTTCTTTCAAATAAAAAATTTTAATTAATAGCATCAATAAGTAAAGAAAAAATTTTACCCAATAACGTTTATAAAAAGTGAAAGAATTTTAGTCGGTAGTTTTAATTTTCAGTGAAAAAATTTTATTGGTAGTAAATTTAATAGATTTAATTTTATTTAGGGAGATTGAATTAAATTTAAAGGATTTATTGCAAATATTTTTTTTTTAAAATGAATTTTAATTGAAGAATAAAGTTTAATAGATTGAGTTCTTTCAAATAAAAAATTTTAATTGATAGCATCAATAAGTAAAGAAAAAATTTTACCCAATAACGTTTATAAAAAGTGAAAGAATTTTAGTCGGTAGTTTTAATTTTCAGTGAAAAAATTTTATTGGTAGTAAATTTAATAGATTTAATTTTATTTAGGGAGATTGAATTAAATTTAAAGGATTTATTGCAAATATTTTTTTTTTAAAATGAATTTTAATTGAAGAATAAAGTTTAATAGATTGAGTTCTTTCAAATAAAAAATTTTAATTAATAGCATCAATAAGTAAAGAAAAAATTTTACCCAATAACGTTTATAAAAAGTGAAAGAATTTTAGTCGGTAGTTTTAATTTTCAGTGAAAAAATTTTATTGGTAGTAAATTTAATAGATTTAATTTTATTTAGGGAGATTGAATTAAATTTAAAGGATTTATTGCAAATATTTTTTTTTTAAAATGAATTTTAATTGAAGAATAAAGTTTAATAGATTGAGTTCTTTCAAATAAAAAATTTTAATTAATAGCATCAATAAGTAAAGAAAAAATTTTACCCAATAACGTTTATAAAAAGTGAAAGAATTTTAGTCGGTAGTTTTAATTTTCAGTGAAAAAATTTTATTGGTAGTAAATTTAATAGATTTAATTTTATTTAGGGAGATTGAATTAAATTTAAAGGATTTATTGCAAATATTTTTTTTTTAAAATGAATTTTAATTGAAGAATAAAGTTTAATAGATTGAGTTCTTTCAAATAAAAAATTTTAATTAATAGCATCAATAAGTAAAGAAAAAATTTTACCCAATAACGTTTATAAAAAGTGAAAGAATTTTAGTCGGTAGTTTTAATTTTCAGTGAAAAAATTTTATTGGTAGTAAATTTAATAGATTTAATTTTATTTAGGGAGATTGAATTAAATTTAAAGGATTTATTGCAAATATTTTTTTTTTAAAATGAATTTTAATTGAAGAATAAAGTTTAATAGATTGAGTTCTTTCAAATAAAAAATTTTAATTAATAGCATCAATAAGTAAAGAAAAAATTTTACCCAATAACGTTTATAAAAAGTGAAAGAATTTTAGTCGGTAGTTTTAATTTTCAGTGAAAAAATTTTATTGGTAGTAAATTTAATAGATTTAATTTTATTTAGGGAGATTGAATTAAATTTAAAGGATTTATTGCAAATATTTTTTTTTTAAAATGAATTTTAATTGAAGAATAAAGTTTAATAGATTGAGTTCTTTCAAATAAAAAATTTTAATTAATAGCATCAATAAGTAAAGAAAAAATTTTACCCAATAACGTTTATAAAAAGTGAAAGAATTTTAGTCGGTAGTTTTAATTTTCAGTGAAAAAATTTTATTGGTAGTAAATTTAATAGATTTAATTTTATTTAGGGAGATTGAATTAAATTTAAAGGATTTATTGCAAATATTTTTTTTTTTAAAATGAATTTTAATTGAAGAATAAAGTTTAATAGATTGAGTTCTTTCAAATAAAAAATTTTAATTGATAGCATCAATAAGTAAAGAAAAAATTTTACCCAATAACGTTTATAAAAAGTGAAAGAATTTTAGTCGGTAGTTTTAATTTTCAGTGAAAAAATTTTATTGGTAGTAAATTTAATAGATTTAATTTTATTTAGGGAGATTGAATTAAATTTAAAGGATTTATTGCAAATATTTTTTTTTTAAAATGAATTTTAATTGAAGAATAAAGTTTAATAGATTGAGTTCTTTCAAATAAAAAATTTTAATTGATAGCATCAATAAGTAAAGAAAAAATTTTACCCAATAACGTTTATAAAAAGTGAAAGAATTTTAGTCGGTAGTTTTAATTTTCAGTGAAAAAATTTTATTGGTAGTAAATTTAATAGATTTAATTTTATTTAGGGAGATTGAATTAAATTTAAAGGATTTATTGCAAATATTTTTTTTTTAAAATGAATTTTAATTGAAGAATAAAGTTTAATAGATTGAGTTCTTTCAAATAAAAAATTTTAATTAATAGCATCAATAAGTAAAGAAAAAATTTTACCCAATAACGTTTATAAAAAGTGAAAGAATTTTAGTCGGTAGTTTTAATTTTCAGTGAAAAAATTTTATTGGTAGTAAATTTAATAGATTTAATTTTATTTAGGGAGATTGAATTAAATTTAAAGGATTTATTGCAAATATTTTTTTTTTAAAATGAATTTTAATTGAAGAATAAAGTTTAATAGATTGAGTTCTTTCAAATAAAAAATTTTAATTAATAGCATCAATAAGTAAAGAAAAAATTTTACCCAATAACGTTTATAAAAAGTGAAAGAATTTTAGTCGGTAGTTTTAATTTTCAGTGAAAAAATTTTATTGGTAGTAAATTTAATAGATTTAATTTTATTTAGGGAGATTGAATTAAATTTAAAGGATTTATTGCAAATATTTTTTTTTTAAAATGAATTTTAATTGAAGAATAAAGTTTTTGATTTTTGAATTATAATTAATTATTTAATTTAATTTATTATATAAAATTTTTATTTATTAGAATTTTAATAATTTTAATAATTTTATTTAGAAATTAATTTTTTTTTATTAATTAATGTTATAATTAGGAATTTAATTTAAATAAAGGATGAATAAGTGCCAGCATCTGCGGTTAAACTTTATTTATAAATTAATTTAATTAAATTTAAAATAATTTGTTTATGAAATTAATTTTTATTAAGTTTTATTAGTGAAATATATATAAATTTAATTAATTTAATTTTTATTAATATTATTTTTATTAAATATTTAAATTAAACTAGGATTAGATACCCTACTATAGATATGAAAGTTGTAATTTAACAATTAAATGTTGATCATTAAAATTAAAAAATTTGGCGGTTAAATATCTTTAAATTAGAGGAATTTGTAGATTAATTTGATAGTCCACGTTAAGATATACTAAAAAATTGGTTATGTATTGTCGTTTATTAAGATTATAGATTTAAATTTTATAATTAAAAAATATTTTTAATAATATAAGAATTCAGATCAAAATGTATTTTTTTTTAGGTTTATATGAATTACATTAAATTAAATTTTTGAATTTAAAATTTTAATATTTTAATAAAATTGGATTTAAAAGTAAATTAAATAAAATTTTATTATTTGAAATATTTTTTATTTAATGTACAAATCGCCCGTCAATTTCAATAGTATTGAAATAAGTCGTAACAAAGTTAGTGTATTGGAAAATGTACTTTTTTAAAATTTTAGTTTAATAAAAATTTTTTATTTACAATAAAAAGATTAATTTTTATAATTTAAAATTTTATTAAATATTATATATATATATATATATATTAAATTTGTTATATTTATTTTTTAAAGAAAATAATTTAATTTTATATTGTTTTAGTAAAATTTTTGAATAAATTTATTTTTTATTAAATAGTATTGTGAAAGAAATATTTTAATTTTATAAAAATAAAATTTATTTTTGTACCTTTTGTATCAGGGTTATTTAATTTATATATATAGATTTATAAATCTCGAAAATAAAATGATCTAAATAAATATAATTTTATATGTAGTAAAATGTTTATTAATATTTATTTAGAAATGAAATTTTATTCAAATTTTAGATATCTAGTTATTTTAGAATTGAATTTAATTCATATATTTAAGTTAATTTTTATTATTTTTATTATATTAATATATATATATATATATAATTAAAAATTTATTAAATATAAAAAATTTATGGGATAATCTATAAATTTATTTATAATTATAAAATTTAGATTTTTATAAATTTATAAACATGAAATTTGTTATTGATATAGAAAATTTTATAATTTATTTTTATCTATTATTAATTTAATTTTATTAATATATTTTTTATAAAATAATATTTTAGAATTAATTGAAATTATTTATAATGATTAAATTAGTAATTGAATTTATTTATGAATAAAATATATTATAATATATAATATATATATATATATATTTAAAGAATTCGGCAAAATTTATATTCAAATGTTTAACAAAAACATTTCTTTTTGATTATTATTTTAAGGTAAGCTCTACTCAATGAATTTAATTTTAAATAGTTGCAGTATTTATAACTGTGCAAAGGTAGCATAATAATTTGGCTTTTAATTAAGGTCTTGTATAAATGAGTTAATGAAATATAAACTGTTTCAAGTATAAATTATGAATTTAAATTTTAAGTAAAAATGCTTAATTTTTTTTAAGGGACGAGAAGACCCTATAGAATTTTATAATTTAATTTATTAAATATTATTTAAAGTTTAATTTTAATTTAATTAATTTATTATTTAATTGGGAGGATGTTTAAATTTAATAAACTTTAAAATATTTTAATCAATAATTATTGTAAAATTTTTGAGATTTTTTTAAAATTATTAGAAAAAAATTACCTTAGGGATAACAGCATAATATTTTTGGGAAGATCGTATTTATAAAAATGTTTATGACCTCGATGTTGAATTAAAATTAAATTTAAATGAAGACATTTAAATATTAAGTCTGTTCGACTTTTTAAATTTTACATGATTTGAGTTCAGATCGGCGTAAGCCAGATCAGTTTCTATCTTTAAATTAATTTTAAATTTTTGTACGAAAGGACTAAGTTTAAATAAATGTTATTTTTTGGTTAATTTAAATTTATTAATAATTATCTTGGCAGAAAAGTGTTATAAATTTAGAATTTATGAATATTATAAGAATAAGTATTATAATAGATAATAATTTTATTTGAATTTAGAATAATTATTTTAGATTTTTTTATATTTATAATTTTATTAATTTTTAATTTAATTAGAATAGCTTTTTTGACATTATTTGAACGTAAATTATTAAGTTTAGTTCAATTTCGGGTTGGGCCAAATAAAGTTGGATTTTTAGGATTTTTACAACCTTTTAGAGATGCAATTAAATTATTAAGTAAAGAATTATTTTTAGTTATAAAAAGAAAGTTTTTGATTTATATATTTATACCTATTTTAATATTTTTATTTTCTATATTAATTTGATTTATTTACCCAATAAGTTGTTATATGATTTTTTTTGATTATGGTATTTTATTTATGTTAATAATTATTGGGTTAAATGTTTATCCTGTAATATTTAGAGGTTGAATTTCTAATTCAAATTATTCAATGTTAGGTTCTATTCGATCTATTGCTCAATCAGTTTCTTATGAAGTTAGTTTATTTTTAATTTTATTTTCTTTAATTTTATTAATTGAAGATTTTTCATTTTATAATTTTTTAAAGTATCAATTATATATATATATATTTATATATATATTTCCTATTTATTTAATGTTTTTAATTAGTATATTAGTTGAATTAAATCGTTCACCTTTTGACTTAATTGAAGGTGAATCTGAATTAGTTTCAGGATTTAATATTGAATATTTTAGAGGTACATTTACATTAATTTTTATATCTGAATATTTAAGAATTGTTTTTGTTAGAGTAATTATAGTATTGATTTTTTTTGGTGTAGATTTTGTAAGATGAAATTTTGCGTTATTTGTTGATATTCATTTTTTTTTCATTATTTTAATACGTTCAATTTGTCCGCGAATTCGGTATGATCAATTAATAGATTTATGTTGAAAAAAGTTTTTATTAATTTCTTTATATTATATTTTGTTAAATTTTATATTTAAAGAATTTTTATTAATAATTATTTTTTAAAGTTAATAGATTTATTTAAAATCTATATTATATTTTCAAAATATATGCTTATTTCAAGCTCATTAACTTAGTTATGATAAATAAGTTTATCTCAAAAATAATTTAAAATTGGGGAGGTAAAAAAATAAGAAAAATAAATAATTGAAAATAATTGTGTTAATTGAATATATGGATATTCAATTAATTGTCTACCTAGTCATGTTAGTATAATAAATGATATAATGAATAACCAAAAATTTATTTTATTTAAATAATAATATTTGCATGAATTTATATTATTTTTATTTGATATTGTTAATATAATTAAAATTAAAATTGATAATATTAAAAAAATTACACCTCCTAATTTATTTGGAATGGATCGAAGAATAGCATATGCAAATAAGAAGTATCATTCAGGTTTAATATGTTCAGGAGTAATTATTGGGTTTGCAAGAATAAAATTATCAGGGTCACTTAGTATGTAAGGAAATTTTATTGTGATTAAGAAAAAAATTGTTAAAATAATTATGTAACCAAATAAATCTTTAATAATAAAATAAGGGTTGAAAGATAATATATAAAGTTTTCTTGTTAACCCTATAGAGTTATGAGAGAATCTTAAATGTAAAAAAAATAAATGTAGAATTACTAATAATAAAATAATTATTGGTAAAATAAAATGAAAAGAATAGAATCGATTTAAAGTAGCGTTATTAATTGAAAATCCACCTCAAATTCATTGAACTAATATTTGTCCTAAGTATGGGATAGCTGATAATAAATTAGTAATTACAGTTGCTCCCCAAAAAGATATTTGTCCTCAAGGTAACACATATCCTAAAAATGCTGTTGCTATTGATAGTAATAAAATAATAATTCCAATTAATCATACTTTTGTAAGTGTGAATGAAAAATAGTAGATTCCTCGGGCGATATGTAAAAATATTGATATAAAAAAGAATGAGGCTCCATTTATATGAGTTAATCGTATAAATCACCCAAGATTAATATTTTTTATAATATGAATAGTTCTATTAAAGGCTAGATTTATATTTGGACAATAATGAAAAGATAAAAATAATCCAGAAATAATTTGAATTATTAAGAATAATCCTAAAATTGATCCTAAATTTCATAAGTAGTTAATACTTATTGGAGTTGGTAGGTTAATTAGTGATAAATTAAGTATTTTTATTAATGGATTAATATTTATAAATTTATAAAAAATTTTATTCTTCATAGATTAATTTTTTATTTTTCGTAATGATTGATTTGTTTTACTAGTTATAGAAATTTTTATTGTTAAAATTAAAATTAATAGTAATAATCTTATTAAATAAAAAATAATTAAAGTATATGGATATTCATAAATTTTGTAAATATTAACATTTTCATTAGTTGAATTAATAATTATTTTTTTATTTTTGCATAAAAGTAAAGTTAAAGAAAATAAAAATAAAAATATAAAATTTATGAAAAGAAAATATTTATCTATTTTATTTTTTTTAGAAATAAATGAATTATTTATTATTCTGACAAAGTATATAAATATAATTAGTATACTTCTAATAATTGTAATAAAAATTATTATTAAATATAAAGATTTTTTTGGTATAAAAATGTAGTTAATTATTATTAAAGTTATTGTATAATAAATTAATGTTATTATAAAATTTATAGGAGGTAAATTATTTTTTGAGATATTATATAATTTTATTCATAGTAATATAATGATTTTTAAAATGATAATTTTTACAAATAGTTCAATTAGCTATAAGAAATAAATTTCTGATTTTAATTTACAAAATTAATATTTTTATATTTAAATTATATAGCTTATCGAATTTATCAAAAAATAGTTTTAAAGAAAATTTTAATTTTGGAGATTAAAGATATTATTTTTAAATAATTTTTTTGAAATTTATTGAATAAATTTATTTTATAAATTAATTTTTTTAGAAGTTTTTAGGGAATTTAATTATATATTATTATTATTTGTTATAATTTTATTAATAATATTAAGATTTAAGAGATTTTTATTAATTTTAATTTGTTTAGAGTTTTTATTAATTTTAATTTTACATTTAACTTTAATATTGTCAGATTTAGATTTAAATGATTGATTATTTTTAGTTGTTTTAATTATAGGTGTTTGTGAGAGTTTAATTGGGCTAGGTTTAATAATTAGAATAATTTTTTTATTTGGGAATCAAAGTGTTAAAGTATTAAATTTAATATGATAATTTATGTAATTTTTATAATAATCTTATTAATTTTTTTTAATAGTAAGTATTTATTAGGAATATTAATATTATTATTTTGTATAATTCCATTTCTTTGTTTTAATCAATTTGTAGAAAATGGGATAATTAATGAAATATTAGGAATAAATTTATATTCTTATATATTATTATCATTAACATTTTTAATTTTTGGGTTAATTTTTATTTTTTTTGATGTTAAAAATAATGATTTTTTTTATTTTAAAATATTAATATTGACATTATTAATTTCTTTAATTTTTGTTTTTACTTCAATAAATTTATTAATATTTTATTTTATATTTGAAATTAGGTTAGTTCTTATATTTTTTATTATTATAAAATGAGGGATAGGTGAAATACGAGAGTTAGCTTCATTTTATTTATTATTTTATACAATATTTTTTTCTTTACCTTTTTTAATTTTTATTTTAGATTTATATTATTTTTATAATATTTTAATGATGTATTACTTTGAAATATTAAAAATTAAATATTTAAATATGTTTATATTTTTATTTTTTATGTTTACATTTTTTGTTAAGATTCCTATATTTATATTCCATTCTTGATTATTGAAAGCTCATGTTGAGGCTCCTGTTATTGGATCAATAATTTTAGCAGGAATTTTATTAAAATTAGGAATTTATGGTTTAATTCGTTTTATATTAATATTTATAAAAAATTTTATTGAATTTAATGAAATTATTATATATTTTAGAATTTTTGGATCAATATTAATTAGTATTTTATGTATACGTCAAATTGATATAAAAATTTTAGTGGCTTATTCTTCAGTTGTTCATATAGGATTAACATTAAGAGGGATAATAACATTAATAAATAGTGGGGTTAAAGGTAGTTATATAATAATAATTTCTCATGGTTTATGTTCATCAGGGTTATTTTTTTTAGTAAATTTATGTTATTTATTAAGAAATAGACGATTGATATTAATAAATAAAGGATTAATAAATTTATACCCTAGAATATCTTTAATATGATTTTTATTATGTACTTCAAATTTATCTGCTCCATTATCATTAAATTTAATTAGTGAAATTTTTTTAATTATAAGTTTAGTTAATTGAAATTTTTTAAATTTATTTATTTTAATAATTTTAATATTTTTTAGATTTTTTTATTCACTAAATTTATTTAGATATACTCAACATGGTGAATTTAATTTTTGTAAAATTAATAAATATAGGTTAATAGATTATTTAATTGTTTTATCTCATTGAATTCCTTTAAATTTATTTATTTTTAATTTATCAATATTTTTATAATTTGATTAATTAAATTTAAGTAGTTTAAAAAAAAATATTGAATTGTGATTTCAAAGATGTAATTGATTACTTTAAATTATTATTATAAAATTTATAGTTTATTTTTTATTTATATTTTTTTCTTCTTTTTTTTTTTTTTTTTTTGGATTTTATTTATATTTATTTAAAATTATTTATTTTATAGAATGAGTAATTATTGAAATAAATTCTATAAAATTTAGATTTGTTATTTATATTGATTTTATATCTATAATATATTTAAGTACAGTTATTTTAATTACTGGGATTGTTATATTATATAGTATTGAATATATAGAAAATGATTTGTATATTGAACGTTTTAAATTATTAGTTTTTATTTTTATGATTTCTATATGTTTTATAATTTTGAGACCAAGAATAATTGGTATTATTTTAGGGTGAGATGGGTTAGGATTAATTTCTTATTGTTTAGTAATTTATTATCAAAATAAAAATTCTTATAATTCTGGTATATTAACTGTTTGTTGTAATCGGTTAGGAGATGTAGCTTTAATTTTAATTATTTGTATATTGTCATTTTTTGGTTCTTGAAATATTTTTTTTTATCAAGATTTTAAATTAATTTCATTATTTATGTTAATTATGATATTAACTAAAAGTGCACAGTTTCCATTTTCTTTTTGATTACCTGCAGCTATAACTGCACCAACACCTGTTTCTTCATTGGTTCATTCATCAACTTTAGTAACTGCAGGTGTTTATTTATTGATTCGGTATAATAAAATATTTATAGATTTAAATTTTATGAATATTTTAATATTATTAATTTTTAGTTTTACAATATTTATATCTGGTTTAATAGCAAATTTTGAAATAAATTTTAAGAAAGTTATTGCTTTATCAACTTTAAGTCAGTTAAGTTTTATAATAAGTATTTTATTATTAGGAAATGTTGATTTAGGATTTTTTCATTTAATTTGTCATGCTTTATTTAAATCTACAATATTTTTAAGTGTTGGAAGTTTTATTCATATGAATTTGGGTATTCAAGATTTACGTTTTTTTAGAGGTAATTTTTATATTAATCCTTTAAAGAGATTTATATTTATTTTATCAATTTTAAATTTATGTGGATTTCCTTTTATTACTGGTTTTTTTTCTAAAGATTTAATTATAGAAATATTTTATAATTTTAATTTAATTATTTTAATTATAATAATTTTGTATATTTCAATTGTATTAACAGTAAGTTATAGTATTCGTTTATTAAATTGAGTATTAATTTATTATATTAATTATTTTAGATATTTATATGTAAATGAAAGAAGATCTAAATATATAAATTATTCATTTATTTTAATAGGAGGTTTTAGTATTTTTTATGGTAAATATTTTTATAATATATTTATTTATGAAAATTTTAAAATAACATTAAATGATAAATATGTATTATTATTAATATATTTTTTATCTTTAATGTTTTATTTTGAATTTAAAAGTTTAATTTTTTTAAAAAAGAGAGTTTTTGTTAAAATATCAAATTTTATTTTAAGTATATTTTATTCAGAATATTTATTAAAAATTTTTTATGTTTGATTTATTAATAAGATATTTAATTTTGAAATTATATTTGATAAATCTGTAGATAAAGTTTTTGTGATAAATTTAAAGTTTTTGATAAATTTTATAATTAAAAATAATGTTTTAATAAAAATTTATAAAAAAAATGTTGGTGTTGTAAATATATTATTTTATTATTTTATTATTTTTATGTTTTTTTTATTTATATAAATTTTATTGTATTTAAATAGCTTAATTAAGAGTATTATATTGAAAATATAATTGTAATTGTAAAATTTTTAAATATTTATAAATTTTTAGGTAAAATTTTTTTTATACTGAAAATATAATGTTTTTAATAAACTATATAAATTTAGAAATATAAATGATTTTATTTTCATTTAAGAATGAATTAGAAGTTCATGAATTTTATTTCATTAATTGGAATATTTTGTATTCATTTAAATTATTAACATTAATTTACCTCTATTTTGGTTTCAATTAATTAAGATATATTTAAAAATTATTTTAAATTGCAATTTTAATGTTATATTTAAATTTATTAACTAATATCCTAATTTTTTATTTATATATATAGGAATAAATTTATCCAATAATTAAGTCGAAATTAATTTGTATTATTTTACTTTATATATAGTTGTATAATTTAAATTCATGTTAAATAATTATATGTCCATTCGTATCACAAACTTATAAAGAGGATTAAAATAAATATTAAAAAAATAAATATTCTTAATTTTTGTAAGCTATTTAATGAATTAATAATAGGTAGAATTAAAATAATTTCTATATCAAAAATTAAAAATATTAAAGTAATTAAAAAAAATTGAATAGAAAATGGTAATTGTGGGGGTGTTAATTGATCAAATCCGCATTCAAATGGTTTTATTTTTTCTCGGTCTTTATTATTTTTTAATGATAAAAATTTATTAATAGATAAAATTAATAATGGAATTAAAATTAAAAATATTACAATAATTAATATTGAAAGTATTATATAAATTAAGTTTTATTTAAATTTTTTAATTGGAAATTAAATGTAGTTTTGTTATACTATTTATATAATTTAATATATTCATCAATAAATTAAAATGTATAAAATTAATCAAATTATATCAACAAAATGTCAATATCATGATGCTAAATCAAAATTTAAATGATGAATTATTGAAAAATGATTTTTTTTTAATCGTAAAGAGCAAATAATTAAAAATATAGTTCCAATAATTACATGAATTCCATGAAATCCTGTAGCTATGAAAAAGATTGACCCAAAAATTCTGTCATTAAATGTAAAATTAGATTCTAGATATTCAATATATTGAAGTATTGAAAAATATATTCCTAAATAGATTGTTATATTTAATAATTTTAATGATTTTTTATAGTTATTTTTAATTAAATTATGTCTTCATGTGATTGTTATTCCTGAATAAATTAAAATAATTGAGTTTAGTAATGGGATGTCATATGGATTAAATATATTAATTATTTTTGGGGGTCATAAATTTCCAATTTCTATTGAAGGTGAAATTGATGAATGTAAAAAAGTTCAAAAAAATGAAATAAAGAAAAATAATTCAGAAATAATAAATAGAATTATTCTAAATTTAATTATATTTATAATATTTAGGGTATGAAATCCTTGAAATGTTCTTTCTCGAATTAGATCTCGTCATCATTGGTATGATGTTAATATTAATGTAAATAAATTTAATAAATTAAGAAGAGAAAAATTTAAGTTAAATCTAATGATATTATTAAATAATAAATTTATTAGATTAAATGATAAAATTAATGGTCAAGGTCTATTTGTTGTTATATGAAATGGATTATTTTTTGAATTTATAATTGTATTAATTTTCATAAATTTAACTAGTTTGTTTCATTAAAATAAAGTAATGATAAAATTGTAAATACATATGATTGAATGAATGCTACAGAAATTTCTAAAATTATTAATAAATTTTGAATAATAATTATTATTGGAATGAATTTAATTGATAAATTTGTTATTGAAGAACCTAATAAAGATAGAAGTAAGTGACCAGCTAATATATTTGCGGATAATCGAATTGCTAAGGTTCATGGTCGAATAAAGTTTCTGATTGATTCAATTATTACTATAAATCTTATTAATATAGAAGGTGTATTTATAGGTACAAGATGAATTAATATATGTTTTGTATTTTTAATTCAACCAAATATTATAAATCTAATTCATAATCTTAAAGATAAACTTAAATTAATTCTTATATGTCTTGTTGGTGTAAATACGTAAGGTATTAAACTAATTAAATTTATATTTATAATTAAATAGAATAATCTTAAAAATATAATTAAATTATAATGGTTAATTTTTTTTGTTAAAATTTTAAATTCATTTAAAATAAAGTTTATTAATATAATTCATTTAAAATTAAATCGTGAGGGGATAAATCAATAAGATCAATTAAAAATTAAAATAGGTCAAATTATAATGATTCAATTTAGAGAATAATTATTAGATGTTGAAGGATCAAAGATTGAGAATATATTTGTTATCATAATATTTTTGAATAATTATTATCATTTTTTTTTGAAGTTTATTTTTTTTTGAGTTATTTTATTTTTGTAAATAAAATTATTTATTATGAAATGAATTAATATTGTGATGATTGTAAATAAAATAATAATAAAAATTAAAATTAAAGTTCATTTTATAGGTCTTATTTGAGGAATAAAAGAATTTTTAATTATCATTAAGAATATTTTTTTATTATATTTAACTTAAAAGGTTAATTCTTTATTTTTAAGATACTTAATGGATAAAAAAATATTTTTATAAAATAATTTTAAATTGACAATTTAATGTTATTTAATTTAACTAATTCTTTTTAATTTATAAGTTTAATTTATTAATTCAATTAGTAAAGTTTTTTAAATTTGTTCTTTCAATGGTAATTGGTATAAATGAATGGTAAGCTCCGCAAATTTCTGAACATTGTCCAAAATATAATCCTGGTCGTAATGAAATTAATGATATTTGATTAATTCGTCCTGGAGTTGCATCTATTTTAATTCCTATTGAAGGAACTGTTCATGAATGAATAACATCTATTGATGTTGTTAATATACGAATTGGGGTATTAAATGGAATGATTAATCGATTATCTACATCTAGTAACCGAAATGAGTTTAATTCTAATAGATTAATTATATATGAATCAATTGAATTATTATTAAATTCTGGGTATTCGTAAGATCAGTATCATTGATGTCCAATTGATTTAATTGAAAAAAAAGTTGGATTTCATAATTCATCAATAAAGTAAAGTATTTTTAATGATGGGATAGAAATAATTAATAGTATAATTATTGGAATGATAGTTCAAATTATTTCTAAGTTATGATTTTTAATAAATTTTAAATTAATGAATTTATTTTCTATAATTATAAAATTTATATAAATAATAGATATAGTAATTATTATTAAAATAATTATTGTAAAATTATAAAAATAAATTAGATTATCTATTAATGGTGAATTTGGGTCTGGGAATGAATATATATTTCAATGAGCAATTTTTAATAAAAATTTACATTTTATTTATGGTGTTTAAGACCATTGCACTTAAATCTGCCATATTAAATTAATTTTTTAAAAGAATTATAGGTAATTCATTAAAACAATGTTCTGAAGGGGATAAATTAATTCATTCTAATGATGAAAAGATATATTTTAATAGAATTAATCGTTGTTTAATTAAACTTTCAAGTATAATAAAAATGAAAAAAATTAATCTATTAAATGAAATTAATGATCCAATTGAAGAGATTAAATTTCAACAATAATATGCATCTGGGTAATCAGAGTATCGTCGTGGTATTCTTATTAATCCTAAAAAATGTTGAGGAAAAAATGTTAAATTTACTCCAATAAATATTATAAAAAAATGAATATTTAATAATTTTTTATTTAATGTTAATATAGTAAAATTTGGATATCAATGAATAATTCTTGAAAAAATTGCAAAGACAGCTCCTATTGATAAAACGTAATGAAAGTGACCAATAACATAGTATGTGTCATGAAGAATAATATCAATTGATGAATTAGATAATATAATTCCTGATAATCCACCAATTGTAAATAATGAGATAAATCCTAAAGATCATAAAATTGATGGGTTTAAGAAAATTTTAGTTCTATAGAATGTTGATAATCATCTGAATACTTTAATTCCTGTTGGTACGGCAATTACTATAGTTGCGGCAGTAAAATATGCTCGAGTGTCAACATCTAATCCTACAGTAAATATATGATGTGCTCATACGATAAATCCTAAAAATCCAATACCTAGTATAGCATAAATTATTCTTAAATTTCCAAATGTTTCTTTTTTTCCTCTTTCATTTATAATAATTTGTGAAATTAATCCAAATCCAGGTAAAATTAAAATATAAACTTCAGGGTGTCCAAAAAATCAAAATAAATGTTGGTAAAGAATTGGATCTCCTCCTCCTGATGGTTCAAAAAATGATGTATTTAAGTTTCGATCAGTTAATAATATTGTGATAGCTCCGGCTAATACAGGTAAAGATAAAAGTAATAAAATTGCTGTAATAATAATTGATCAAGGAAATAATGAAATTTGATTATAATTTAATGAAATATTTTTTGAATAATAAATTGTTGTAATAAAATTTATTGCTCCTAGAATTGATGATATTCCTGCAATGTGAAGTGAAATAATTCCGTAATCAACTGATATTGATGAGTGAAATGTATTTAATGATAATGGTGGATAAACTGTTCAACCTGTTCCTATTCCGGATCCAGAAATTCTTCTGATAATTAGTAATAAAATTGATGGGATTAATAATCAAAAACTTAAATTATTTATACGTGGAAATGCTATATCTGGTGTTCCTAATATTAAAGGGATTAGTCAATTCCCAAATCCTCCAACTATAAATGGTATAACTATAAAAAAAATTATTAAAAATGCATGAGCTGTAACAATAGTATTATAAAGTTGATCATTATTAATTCATGATCCTGGTGTACTTAGTTCTATTCGAATAATTATTCTTATTGATGATCCAAGTATACCTGATCATATCGCAAAGATAAAGTATAATATTCCAATGTATTTATGGTTTGTTGAATAAAATCATTTTGATATGTTAAATATAAAAATTTAAATTTTTAAGATTGATAAAATTATATATATATATTAATCTTTGAAGGATTAAAGTTTATTAATTAACTTACAATCTTTTTGAAAAATATCATGCCTGAAATTAAGGGATAAATTGTAAATTTATTTATGAATAGATAATTCTGATATTATGAATTAATAAAATTTTATAATTTAAATAAAAATATTAAATTGCAAATTTAAATATATTATGTAAATAATTAAAATTTTAGTAAAAAAAATATATTAGTGAGAAAAAAATAAATAAATA
>NW_027475220.1:82500-105000 GCF_051020985.1 Nomia melanderi | reverse complement strand
AAAAAGAAATAATATAATTATCAATTTATTGTAAAATTTTTAATTTTATTTGTAATAATTTATTGGATATGATTTAAATTTATTAATAAACCAGTGGAAACATTAGGAGGTATCACGTTCATCTAAGATTTATATATTCATATTTAGATTTATTAATAATCACACAAATGATCATATGTATCCTATTAATATATCAAATATTTGGTTAATAATATATAATTATTTATTTAATTTTAAAAATTTTATTAAAAAATAATTTATTTAATCTATATTTATTTATTTATATTTAATTGGTTAATTTTTATTAATTTTGATTAATCTGATTTATTTGTTTTTTTTTAATTTAATTTAATATTTTTATTTATTTTTTAATTAATTTATAGGAATAGGCTGGATTAATCTATTTAATAAGATTAATTTGAATTTATAAGAAATTTATTTTAAAATAATTGATATTTATTTATTTTTAGGAGGGGCTATATTTATTTAATATAATTATTTTACGTATTAATTTTTAATTTTAATTTTTTTATTAGTATTTGATAATTTCAATATTTTATTTATAGAAAATTTAATTAATTTAATTATTTTTTATATTTATTTATTTTAGTATAAAATATTTTTTTTTTAATATTTTATTTATGAATTTTAAAATAAAAAAAAGAAATAATATAATTATCAATTTATTGTAAAATTTTTAATTTTATTTGTAATAATTTATTGGATATGATTTAAATTTATTAATAAACCAGTGGAAACATTAGGAGGTATCACGTTCATCTAAGATTTATATATTCATATTTAGATTTATTAATAATCACACAAATGATCATATGTATCCTATTAATATATCAAATATTTGGTTAATAATATATAATTATTTATTTAATTTTAAAAATTTTATTAAAAAATAATTTATTTAATCTATATTTATTTATTTATATTTAATTGGTTAATTTTTATTAATTTTGATTAATCTGATTTATTTGTTTTTTTTTAATTTAATTTAATATTTTTATTTATTTTTTAATTAATTTATAGGAATAGGCTGGATTAATCTATTTAATAAGATTAATTTGAATTTATAAGAAATTTATTTTAAAATAATTGATATTTATTTATTTTTAGGAGGGGCTACATTTATTTAATATAATTATTTTACGTATTAATTTTTAATTTTAATTTTTTTATTAGTATTTGATAATTTCAATATTTTATTTATAGAAAATTTAATTAATTTAATTATTTTTTATATTTATTTATTTTAGTATAAAATATTTTTTTTTTAATATTTTATTTATGAATTTTAAAATAAAAAAAAGAAATAATATAATTATCAATTTATTGTAAAATTTTTAATTTTATTTGTAATAATTTATTGGATATGATTTAAATTTATTAATAAACCAGTGGAAACATTAGGAGGTATCACGTTCATCTAAGATTTATATATTCATATTTAGATTTATTAATAATCACACAAATGATCATATGTATCCTATTAATATATCAAATATTTGGTTAATAATATATAATTATTTATTTAATTTTAAAAATTTTATTAAAAAATAATTTATTTAATCTATATTTATTTATTTATATTTAATTGGTTAATTTTTATTAATTTTGATTAATCTGATTTATTTGTTTTTTTTAATTTAATTTAATATTTTTATTTATTTTTTAATTAATTTATAGGAATAGGCTGGATTAATCTATTTAATAAGATTAATTTGAATTTATAAGAAATTTATTTTAAAATAATTGATATTTATTTATTTTTAGGAGGGGCTACATTTATTTAATATAATTATTTTACGTATTAATTTTTAATTTTAATTTTTTTATTAGTATTTGATAATTTCAATATTTTATTTATAGAAAATTTAATTAATTTAATTATTTTTTATATTTATTTATTTTAGTATAAAATATTGTTAGAAATATATGTATATATATATATATATATAGAATAAAATGAATTTTAATTGAAGAATAAAGTTTAATAGATTGAGTTCTTTCAAATAAAAAATTTTAATTGATAGCATCAATAAGTAAAGAAAAAATTTTACCCAATAACGTTTATAAAAAGTGAAAGAATTTTAGTCGGTAGTTTTAATTTTCAGTGAAAAAATTTTATTGGTAGTAAATTTAATAGATTTAATTTTATTTAGGGAGATTGAATTAAATTTAAAGGATTTATTGCAAATATTTTTTTTTTAAAATGAATTTTAATTGAAGAATAAAGTTTAATAGATTGAGTTCTTTCAAATAAAAAATTTTAATTGATAGCATCAATAAGTAAAGAAAAAATTTTACCCAATAACGTTTATAAAAAGTGAAAGAATTTTAGTCGGTAGTTTTAATTTTCAGTGAAAAAATTTTATTGGTAGTAAATTTAATAGATTTAATTTTATTTAGGGAGATTGAATTAAATTTAAAGGATTTATTGCAAATATTTTTTTTTTTAAAATGAATTTTAATTGAAGAATAAAGTTTAATAGATTGAGTTCTTTCAAATAAAAAATTTTAATTAATAGCATCAATAAGTAAAGAAAAAATTTTACCCAATAACGTTTATAAAAAGTGAAAGAATTTTAGTCGGTAGTTTTAATTTTCAGTGAAAAAATTTTATTGGTAGTAAATTTAATAGATTTAATTTTATTTAGGGAGATTGAATTAAATTTAAAGGATTTATTGCAAATATTTTTTTTTTAAAATGAATTTTAATTGAAGAATAAAGTTTAATAGATTGAGTTCTTTCAAATAAAAAATTTTAATTAATAGCATCAATAAGTAAAGAAAAAATTTTACCCAATAACGTTTATAAAAAGTGAAAGAATTTTAGTCGGTAGTTTTAATTTTCAGTGAAAAAATTTTATTGGTAGTAAATTTAATAGATTTAATTTTATTTAGGGAGATTGAATTAAATTTAAAGGATTTATTGCAAATATTTTTTTTTTAAAATGAATTTTAATTGAAGAATAAAGTTTAATAGATTGAGTTCTTTCAAATAAAAAATTTTAATTAATAGCATCAATAAGTAAAGAAAAAATTTTACCCAATAACGTTTATAAAAAGTGAAAGAATTTTAGTCGGTAGTTTTAATTTTCAGTGAAAAAATTTTATTGGTAGTAAATTTAATAGATTTAATTTTATTTAGGGAGATTGAATTAAATTTAAAGGATTTATTGCAAATATTTTTTTTTTAAAATGAATTTTAATTGAAGAATAAAGTTTAATAGATTGAGTTCTTTCAAATAAAAAATTTTAATTGATAGCATCAATAAGTAAAGAAAAAATTTTACCCAATAACGTTTATAAAAAGTGAAAGAATTTTAGTCGGTAGTTTTAATTTTCAGTGAAAAAATTTTATTGGTAGTAAATTTAATAGATTTAATTTTATTTAGGGAGATTGAATTAAATTTAAAGGATTTATTGCAAATATTTTTTTTTTTAAAATGAATTTTAATTGAAGAATAAAGTTTAATAGATTGAGTTCTTTCAAATAAAAAATTTTAATTAATAGCATCAATAAGTAAAGAAAAAATTTTACCCAATAACGTTTATAAAAAGTGAAAGAATTTTAGTCGGTAGTTTTAATTTTCAGTGAAAAAATTTTATTGGTAGTAAATTTAATAGATTTAATTTTATTTAGGGAGATTGAATTAAATTTAAAGGATTTATTGCAAATATTTTTTTTTTAAAATGAATTTTAATTGAAGAATAAAGTTTAATAGATTGAGTTCTTTCAAATAAAAAATTTTAATTAATAGCATCAATAAGTAAAGAAAAAATTTTACCCAATAACGTTTATAAAAAGTGAAAGAATTTTAGTCGGTAGTTTTAATTTTCAGTGAAAAAATTTTATTGGTAGTAAATTTAATAGATTTAATTTTATTTAGGGAGATTGAATTAAATTTAAAGGATTTATTGCAAATATTTTTTTTTTAAAATGAATTTTAATTGAAGAATAAAGTTTAATAGATTGAGTTCTTTCAAATAAAAAATTTTAATTAATAGCATCAATAAGTAAAGAAAAAATTTTACCCAATAACGTTTATAAAAAGTGAAAGAATTTTAGTCGGTAGTTTTAATTTTCAGTGAAAAAATTTTATTGGTAGTAAATTTAATAGATTTAATTTTATTTAGGGAGATTGAATTAAATTTAAAGGATTTATTGCAAATATTTTTTTTTTAAAATGAATTTTAATTGAAGAATAAAGTTTAATAGATTGAGTTCTTTCAAATAAAAAATTTTAATTAATAGCATCAATAAGTAAAGAAAAAATTTTACCCAATAATGTTTATAAAAAGTGAAAGAATTTTAGTCGGTAGTTTTAATTTTCAGTGAAAAAATTTTATTGGTAGTAAATTTAATAGATTTAATTTTATTTAGGGAGATTGAATTAAATTTAAAGGATTTATTGCAAATATTTTTTTTTTAAAATGAATTTTAATTGAAGAATAAAGTTTAATAGATTGAGTTCTTTCAAATAAAAAATTTTAATTGATAGCATCAATAAGTAAAGAAAAAATTTTACCCAATAACGTTTATAAAAAGTGAAAGAATTTTAGTCGGTAGTTTTAATTTTCAGTGAAAAAATTTTATTGGTAGTAAATTTAATAGATTTAATTTTATTTAGGGAGATTGAATTAAATTTAAAGGATTTATTGCAAATATTTTTTTTTTAAAATGAATTTTAATTGAAGAATAAAGTTTAATAGATTGAGTTCTTTCAAATAAAAAATTTTAATTAATAGCATCAATAAGTAAAGAAAAAATTTTACCCAATAACGTTTATAAAAAGTGAAAGAATTTTAGTCGGTAGTTTTAATTTTCAGTGAAAAAATTTTATTGGTAGTAAATTTAATAGATTTAATTTTATTTAGGGAGATTGAATTAAATTTAAAGGATTTATTGCAAATATTTTTTTTTTAAAATGAATTTTAATTGAAGAATAAAGTTTAATAGATTGAGTTCTTTCAAATAAAAAATTTTAATTAATAGCATCAATAAGTAAAGAAAAAATTTTACCCAATAACGTTTATAAAAAGTGAAAGAATTTTAGTCGGTAGTTTTAATTTTCAGTGAAAAAATTTTATTGGTAGTAAATTTAATAGATTTAATTTTATTTAGGGAGATTGAATTAAATTTAAAGGATTTATTGCAAATATTTTTTTTTTAAAATGAATTTTAATTGAAGAATAAAGTTTAATAGATTGAGTTCTTTCAAATAAAAAATTTTAATTAATAGCATCAATAAGTAAAGAAAAAATTTTACCCAATAACGTTTATAAAAAGTGAAAGAATTTTAGTCGGTAGTTTTAATTTTCAGTGAAAAAATTTTATTGGTAGTAAATTTAATAGATTTAATTTTATTTAGGGAGATTGAATTAAATTTAAAGGATTTATTGCAAATATTTTTTTTTTAAAATGAATTTTAATTGAAGAATAAAGTTTAATAGATTGAGTTCTTTCAAATAAAAAATTTTAATTAATAGCATCAATAAGTAAAGAAAAAATTTTACCCAATAACGTTTATAAAAAGTGAAAGAATTTTAGTCGGTAGTTTTAATTTTCAGTGAAAAAATTTTATTGGTAGTAAATTTAATAGATTTAATTTTATTTAGGGAGATTGAATTAAATTTAAAGGATTTATTGCAAATATTTTTTTTTTAAAATGAATTTTAATTGAAGAATAAAGTTTAATAGATTGAGTTCTTTCAAATAAAAAATTTTAATTAATAGCATCAATAAGTAAAGAAAAAATTTTACCCAATAACGTTTATAAAAAGTGAAAGAATTTTAGTCGGTAGTTTTAATTTTCAGTGAAAAAATTTTATTGGTAGTAAATTTAATAGATTTAATTTTATTTAGGGAGATTGAATTAAATTTAAAGGATTTATTGCAAATATTTTTTTTTTTAAAATGAATTTTAATTGAAGAATAAAGTTTAATAGATTGAGTTCTTTCAAATAAAAAATTTTAATTGATAGCATCAATAAGTAAAGAAAAAATTTTACCCAATAACGTTTATAAAAAGTGAAAGAATTTTAGTCGGTAGTTTTAATTTTCAGTGAAAAAATTTTATTGGTAGTAAATTTAATAGATTTAATTTTATTTAGGGAGATTGAATTAAATTTAAAGGATTTATTGCAAATATTTTTTTTTTAAAATGAATTTTAATTGAAGAATAAAGTTTAATAGATTGAGTTCTTTCAAATAAAAAATTTTAATTGATAGCATCAATAAGTAAAGAAAAAATTTTACCCAATAACGTTTATAAAAAGTGAAAGAATTTTAGTCGGTAGTTTTAATTTTCAGTGAAAAAATTTTATTGGTAGTAAATTTAATAGATTTAATTTTATTTAGGGAGATTGAATTAAATTTAAAGGATTTATTGCAAATATTTTTTTTTTAAAATGAATTTTAATTGAAGAATAAAGTTTAATAGATTGAGTTCTTTCAAATAAAAAATTTTAATTAATAGCATCAATAAGTAAAGAAAAAATTTTACCCAATAACGTTTATAAAAAGTGAAAGAATTTTAGTCGGTAGTTTTAATTTTCAGTGAAAAAATTTTATTGGTAGTAAATTTAATAGATTTAATTTTATTTAGGGAGATTGAATTAAATTTAAAGGATTTATTGCAAATATTTTTTTTTTAAAATGAATTTTAATTGAAGAATAAAGTTTAATAGATTGAGTTCTTTCAAATAAAAAATTTTAATTAATAGCATCAATAAGTAAAGAAAAAATTTTACCCAATAACGTTTATAAAAAGTGAAAGAATTTTAGTCGGTAGTTTTAATTTTCAGTGAAAAAATTTTATTGGTAGTAAATTTAATAGATTTAATTTTATTTAGGGAGATTGAATTAAATTTAAAGGATTTATTGCAAATATTTTTTTTTTAAAATGAATTTTAATTGAAGAATAAAGTTTTTGATTTTTGAATTATAATTAATTATTTAATTTAATTTATTATATAAAATTTTTATTTATTAGAATTTTAATAATTTTAATAATTTTATTTAGAAATTAATTTTTTTTTATTAATTAATGTTATAATTAGGAATTTAATTTAAATAAAGGATGAATAAGTGCCAGCATCTGCGGTTAAACTTTATTTATAAATTAATTTAATTAAATTTAAAATAATTTGTTTATGAAATTAATTTTTATTAAGTTTTATTAGTGAAATATATATAAATTTAATTAATTTAATTTTTATTAATATTATTTTTATTAAATATTTAAATTAAACTAGGATTAGATACCCTACTATAGATATGAAAGTTGTAATTTAACAATTAAATGTTGATCATTAAAATTAAAAAATTTGGCGGTTAAATATCTTTAAATTAGAGGAATTTGTAGATTAATTTGATAGTCCACGTTAAGATATACTAAAAAATTGGTTATGTATTGTCGTTTATTAAGATTATAGATTTAAATTTTATAATTAAAAAATATTTTTAATAATATAAGAATTCAGATCAAAATGTATTTTTTTTTAGGTTTATATGAATTACATTAAATTAAATTTTTGAATTTAAAATTTTAATATTTTAATAAAATTGGATTTAAAAGTAAATTAAATAAAATTTTATTATTTGAAATATTTTTTATTTAATGTACAAATCGCCCGTCAATTTCAATAGTATTGAAATAAGTCGTAACAAAGTTAGTGTATTGGAAAATGTACTTTTTTAAAATTTTAGTTTAATAAAAATTTTTTATTTACAATAAAAAGATTAATTTTTATAATTTAAAATTTTATTAAATATTATATATATATATATATATATTAAATTTGTTATATTTATTTTTTAAAGAAAATAATTTAATTTTATATTGTTTTAGTAAAATTTTTGAATAAATTTATTTTTTATTAAATAGTATTGTGAAAGAAATATTTTAATTTTATAAAAATAAAATTTATTTTTGTACCTTTTGTATCAGGGTTATTTAATTTATATATATAGATTTATAAATCTCGAAAATAAAATGATCTAAATAAATATAATTTTATATGTAGTAAAATGTTTATTAATATTTATTTAGAAATGAAATTTTATTCAAATTTTAGATATCTAGTTATTTTAGAATTGAATTTAATTCATATATTTAAGTTAATTTTTATTATTTTTATTATATTAATATATATATATATATATAATTAAAAATTTATTAAATATAAAAAATTTATGGGATAATCTATAAATTTATTTATAATTATAAAATTTAGATTTTTATAAATTTATAAACATGAAATTTGTTATTGATATAGAAAATTTTATAATTTATTTTTATCTATTATTAATTTAATTTTATTAATATATTTTTTATAAAATAATATTTTAGAATTAATTGAAATTATTTATAATGATTAAATTAGTAATTGAATTTATTTATGAATAAAATATATTATAATATATAATATATATATATATATATTTAAAGAATTCGGCAAAATTTATATTCAAATGTTTAACAAAAACATTTCTTTTTGATTATTATTTTAAGGTAAGCTCTACTCAATGAATTTAATTTTAAATAGTTGCAGTATTTATAACTGTGCAAAGGTAGCATAATAATTTGGCTTTTAATTAAGGTCTTGTATAAATGAGTTAATGAAATATAAACTGTTTCAAGTATAAATTATGAATTTAAATTTTAAGTAAAAATGCTTAATTTTTTTTAAGGGACGAGAAGACCCTATAGAATTTTATAATTTAATTTATTAAATATTATTTAAAGTTTAATTTTAATTTAATTAATTTATTATTTAATTGGGAGGATGTTTAAATTTAATAAACTTTAAAATATTTTAATCAATAATTATTGTAAAATTTTTGAGATTTTTTTAAAATTATTAGAAAAAAATTACCTTAGGGATAACAGCATAATATTTTTGGGAAGATCGTATTTATAAAAATGTTTATGACCTCGATGTTGAATTAAAATTAAATTTAAATGAAGACATTTAAATATTAAGTCTGTTCGACTTTTTAAATTTTACATGATTTGAGTTCAGATCGGCGTAAGCCAGATCAGTTTCTATCTTTAAATTAATTTTAAATTTTTGTACGAAAGGACTAAGTTTAAATAAATGTTATTTTTTGGTTAATTTAAATTTATTAATAATTATCTTGGCAGAAAAGTGTTATAAATTTAGAATTTATGAATATTATAAGAATAAGTATTATAATAGATAATAATTTTATTTGAATTTAGAATAATTATTTTAGATTTTTTTATATTTATAATTTTATTAATTTTTAATTTAATTAGAATAGCTTTTTTGACATTATTTGAACGTAAATTATTAAGTTTAGTTCAATTTCGGGTTGGGCCAAATAAAGTTGGATTTTTAGGATTTTTACAACCTTTTAGAGATGCAATTAAATTATTAAGTAAAGAATTATTTTTAGTTATAAAAAGAAAGTTTTTGATTTATATATTTATACCTATTTTAATATTTTTATTTTCTATATTAATTTGATTTATTTACCCAATAAGTTGTTATATGATTTTTTTTGATTATGGTATTTTATTTATGTTAATAATTATTGGGTTAAATGTTTATCCTGTAATATTTAGAGGTTGAATTTCTAATTCAAATTATTCAATGTTAGGTTCTATTCGATCTATTGCTCAATCAGTTTCTTATGAAGTTAGTTTATTTTTAATTTTATTTTCTTTAATTTTATTAATTGAAGATTTTTCATTTTATAATTTTTTAAAGTATCAATTATATATATATATATTTATATATATATTTCCTATTTATTTAATGTTTTTAATTAGTATATTAGTTGAATTAAATCGTTCACCTTTTGACTTAATTGAAGGTGAATCTGAATTAGTTTCAGGATTTAATATTGAATATTTTAGAGGTACATTTACATTAATTTTTATATCTGAATATTTAAGAATTGTTTTTGTTAGAGTAATTATAGTATTGATTTTTTTTGGTGTAGATTTTGTAAGATGAAATTTTGCGTTATTTGTTGATATTCATTTTTTTTTCATTATTTTAATACGTTCAATTTGTCCGCGAATTCGGTATGATCAATTAATAGATTTATGTTGAAAAAAGTTTTTATTAATTTCTTTATATTATATTTTGTTAAATTTTATATTTAAAGAATTTTTATTAATAATTATTTTTTAAAGTTAATAGATTTATTTAAAATCTATATTATATTTTCAAAATATATGCTTATTTCAAGCTCATTAACTTAGTTATGATAAATAAGTTTATCTCAAAAATAATTTAAAATTGGGGAGGTAAAAAAATAAGAAAAATAAATAATTGAAAATAATTGTGTTAATTGAATATATGGATATTCAATTAATTGTCTACCTAGTCATGTTAGTATAATAAATGATATAATGAATAACCAAAAATTTATTTTATTTAAATAATAATATTTGCATGAATTTATATTATTTTTATTTGATATTGTTAATATAATTAAAATTAAAATTGATAATATTAAAAAAATTACACCTCCTAATTTATTTGGAATGGATCGAAGAATAGCATATGCAAATAAGAAGTATCATTCAGGTTTAATATGTTCAGGAGTAATTATTGGGTTTGCAAGAATAAAATTATCAGGGTCACTTAGTATGTAAGGAAATTTTATTGTGATTAAGAAAAAAATTGTTAAAATAATTATGTAACCAAATAAATCTTTAATAATAAAATAAGGGTTGAAAGATAATATATAAAGTTTTCTTGTTAACCCTATAGAGTTATGAGAGAATCTTAAATGTAAAAAAAATAAATGTAGAATTACTAATAATAAAATAATTATTGGTAAAATAAAATGAAAAGAATAGAATCGATTTAAAGTAGCGTTATTAATTGAAAATCCACCTCAAATTCATTGAACTAATATTTGTCCTAAGTATGGGATAGCTGATAATAAATTAGTAATTACAGTTGCTCCCCAAAAAGATATTTGTCCTCAAGGTAACACATATCCTAAAAATGCTGTTGCTATTGATAGTAATAAAATAATAATTCCAATTAATCATACTTTTGTAAGTGTGAATGAAAAATAGTAGATTCCTCGGGCGATATGTAAAAATATTGATATAAAAAAGAATGAGGCTCCATTTATATGAGTTAATCGTATAAATCACCCAAGATTAATATTTTTTATAATATGAATAGTTCTATTAAAGGCTAGATTTATATTTGGACAATAATGAAAAGATAAAAATAATCCAGAAATAATTTGAATTATTAAGAATAATCCTAAAATTGATCCTAAATTTCATAAGTAGTTAATACTTATTGGAGTTGGTAGGTTAATTAGTGATAAATTAAGTATTTTTATTAATGGATTAATATTTATAAATTTATAAAAAATTTTATTCTTCATAGATTAATTTTTTATTTTTCGTAATGATTGATTTGTTTTACTAGTTATAGAAATTTTTATTGTTAAAATTAAAATTAATAGTAATAATCTTATTAAATAAAAAATAATTAAAGTATATGGATATTCATAAATTTTGTAAATATTAACATTTTCATTAGTTGAATTAATAATTATTTTTTTATTTTTGCATAAAAGTAAAGTTAAAGAAAATAAAAATAAAAATATAAAATTTATGAAAAGAAAATATTTATCTATTTTATTTTTTTTAGAAATAAATGAATTATTTATTATTCTGACAAAGTATATAAATATAATTAGTATACTTCTAATAATTGTAATAAAAATTATTATTAAATATAAAGATTTTTTTGGTATAAAAATGTAGTTAATTATTATTAAAGTTATTGTATAATAAATTAATGTTATTATAAAATTTATAGGAGGTAAATTATTTTTTGAGATATTATATAATTTTATTCATAGTAATATAATGATTTTTAAAATGATAATTTTTACAAATAGTTCAATTAGCTATAAGAAATAAATTTCTGATTTTAATTTACAAAATTAATATTTTTATATTTAAATTATATAGCTTATCGAATTTATCAAAAAATAGTTTTAAAGAAAATTTTAATTTTGGAGATTAAAGATATTATTTTTAAATAATTTTTTTGAAATTTATTGAATAAATTTATTTTATAAATTAATTTTTTTAGAAGTTTTTAGGGAATTTAATTATATATTATTATTATTTGTTATAATTTTATTAATAATATTAAGATTTAAGAGATTTTTATTAATTTTAATTTGTTTAGAGTTTTTATTAATTTTAATTTTACATTTAACTTTAATATTGTCAGATTTAGATTTAAATGATTGATTATTTTTAGTTGTTTTAATTATAGGTGTTTGTGAGAGTTTAATTGGGCTAGGTTTAATAATTAGAATAATTTTTTTATTTGGGAATCAAAGTGTTAAAGTATTAAATTTAATATGATAATTTATGTAATTTTTATAATAATCTTATTAATTTTTTTTAATAGTAAGTATTTATTAGGAATATTAATATTATTATTTTGTATAATTCCATTTCTTTGTTTTAATCAATTTGTAGAAAATGGGATAATTAATGAAATATTAGGAATAAATTTATATTCTTATATATTATTATCATTAACATTTTTAATTTTTGGGTTAATTTTTATTTTTTTTGATGTTAAAAATAATGATTTTTTTTATTTTAAAATATTAATATTGACATTATTAATTTCTTTAATTTTTGTTTTTACTTCAATAAATTTATTAATATTTTATTTTATATTTGAAATTAGGTTAGTTCTTATATTTTTTATTATTATAAAATGAGGGATAGGTGAAATACGAGAGTTAGCTTCATTTTATTTATTATTTTATACAATATTTTTTTCTTTACCTTTTTTAATTTTTATTTTAGATTTATATTATTTTTATAATATTTTAATGATGTATTACTTTGAAATATTAAAAATTAAATATTTAAATATGTTTATATTTTTATTTTTTATGTTTACATTTTTTGTTAAGATTCCTATATTTATATTCCATTCTTGATTATTGAAAGCTCATGTTGAGGCTCCTGTTATTGGATCAATAATTTTAGCAGGAATTTTATTAAAATTAGGAATTTATGGTTTAATTCGTTTTATATTAATATTTATAAAAAATTTTATTGAATTTAATGAAATTATTATATATTTTAGAATTTTTGGATCAATATTAATTAGTATTTTATGTATACGTCAAATTGATATAAAAATTTTAGTGGCTTATTCTTCAGTTGTTCATATAGGATTAACATTAAGAGGGATAATAACATTAATAAATAGTGGGGTTAAAGGTAGTTATATAATAATAATTTCTCATGGTTTATGTTCATCAGGGTTATTTTTTTTAGTAAATTTATGTTATTTATTAAGAAATAGACGATTGATATTAATAAATAAAGGATTAATAAATTTATACCCTAGAATATCTTTAATATGATTTTTATTATGTACTTCAAATTTATCTGCTCCATTATCATTAAATTTAATTAGTGAAATTTTTTTAATTATAAGTTTAGTTAATTGAAATTTTTTAAATTTATTTATTTTAATAATTTTAATATTTTTTAGATTTTTTTATTCACTAAATTTATTTAGATATACTCAACATGGTGAATTTAATTTTTGTAAAATTAATAAATATAGGTTAATAGATTATTTAATTGTTTTATCTCATTGAATTCCTTTAAATTTATTTATTTTTAATTTATCAATATTTTTATAATTTGATTAATTAAATTTAAGTAGTTTAAAAAAAAATATTGAATTGTGATTTCAAAGATGTAATTGATTACTTTAAATTATTATTATAAAATTTATAGTTTATTTTTTATTTATATTTTTTTCTTCTTTTTTTTTTTTTTTTTTTGGATTTTATTTATATTTATTTAAAATTATTTATTTTATAGAATGAGTAATTATTGAAATAAATTCTATAAAATTTAGATTTGTTATTTATATTGATTTTATATCTATAATATATTTAAGTACAGTTATTTTAATTACTGGGATTGTTATATTATATAGTATTGAATATATAGAAAATGATTTGTATATTGAACGTTTTAAATTATTAGTTTTTATTTTTATGATTTCTATATGTTTTATAATTTTGAGACCAAGAATAATTGGTATTATTTTAGGGTGAGATGGGTTAGGATTAATTTCTTATTGTTTAGTAATTTATTATCAAAATAAAAATTCTTATAATTCTGGTATATTAACTGTTTGTTGTAATCGGTTAGGAGATGTAGCTTTAATTTTAATTATTTGTATATTGTCATTTTTTGGTTCTTGAAATATTTTTTTTTATCAAGATTTTAAATTAATTTCATTATTTATGTTAATTATGATATTAACTAAAAGTGCACAGTTTCCATTTTCTTTTTGATTACCTGCAGCTATAACTGCACCAACACCTGTTTCTTCATTGGTTCATTCATCAACTTTAGTAACTGCAGGTGTTTATTTATTGATTCGGTATAATAAAATATTTATAGATTTAAATTTTATGAATATTTTAATATTATTAATTTTTAGTTTTACAATATTTATATCTGGTTTAATAGCAAATTTTGAAATAAATTTTAAGAAAGTTATTGCTTTATCAACTTTAAGTCAGTTAAGTTTTATAATAAGTATTTTATTATTAGGAAATGTTGATTTAGGATTTTTTCATTTAATTTGTCATGCTTTATTTAAATCTACAATATTTTTAAGTGTTGGAAGTTTTATTCATATGAATTTGGGTATTCAAGATTTACGTTTTTTTAGAGGTAATTTTTATATTAATCCTTTAAAGAGATTTATATTTATTTTATCAATTTTAAATTTATGTGGATTTCCTTTTATTACTGGTTTTTTTTCTAAAGATTTAATTATAGAAATATTTTATAATTTTAATTTAATTATTTTAATTATAATAATTTTGTATATTTCAATTGTATTAACAGTAAGTTATAGTATTCGTTTATTAAATTGAGTATTAATTTATTATATTAATTATTTTAGATATTTATATGTAAATGAAAGAAGATCTAAATATATAAATTATTCATTTATTTTAATAGGAGGTTTTAGTATTTTTTATGGTAAATATTTTTATAATATATTTATTTATGAAAATTTTAAAATAACATTAAATGATAAATATGTATTATTATTAATATATTTTTTATCTTTAATGTTTTATTTTGAATTTAAAAGTTTAATTTTTTTAAAAAAGAGAGTTTTTGTTAAAATATCAAATTTTATTTTAAGTATATTTTATTCAGAATATTTATTAAAAATTTTTTATGTTTGATTTATTAATAAGATATTTAATTTTGAAATTATATTTGATAAATCTGTAGATAAAGTTTTTGTGATAAATTTAAAGTTTTTGATAAATTTTATAATTAAAAATAATGTTTTAATAAAAATTTATAAAAAAAATGTTGGTGTTGTAAATATATTATTTTATTATTTTATTATTTTTATGTTTTTTTTATTTATATAAATTTTATTGTATTTAAATAGCTTAATTAAGAGTATTATATTGAAAATATAATTGTAATTGTAAAATTTTTAAATATTTATAAATTTTTAGGTAAAATTTTTTTTATACTGAAAATATAATGTTTTTAATAAACTATATAAATTTAGAAATATAAATGATTTTATTTTCATTTAAGAATGAATTAGAAGTTCATGAATTTTATTTCATTAATTGGAATATTTTGTATTCATTTAAATTATTAACATTAATTTACCTCTATTTTGGTTTCAATTAATTAAGATATATTTAAAAATTATTTTAAATTGCAATTTTAATGTTATATTTAAATTTATTAACTAATATCCTAATTTTTTATTTATATATATAGGAATAAATTTATCCAATAATTAAGTCGAAATTAATTTGTATTATTTTACTTTATATATAGTTGTATAATTTAAATTCATGTTAAATAATTATATGTCCATTCGTATCACAAACTTATAAAGAGGATTAAAATAAATATTAAAAAAATAAATATTCTTAATTTTTGTAAGCTATTTAATGAATTAATAATAGGTAGAATTAAAATAATTTCTATATCAAAAATTAAAAATATTAAAGTAATTAAAAAAAATTGAATAGAAAATGGTAATTGTGGGGGTGTTAATTGATCAAATCCGCATTCAAATGGTTTTATTTTTTCTCGGTCTTTATTATTTTTTAATGATAAAAATTTATTAATAGATAAAATTAATAATGGAATTAAAATTAAAAATATTACAATAATTAATATTGAAAGTATTATATAAATTAAGTTTTATTTAAATTTTTTAATTGGAAATTAAATGTAGTTTTGTTATACTATTTATATAATTTAATATATTCATCAATAAATTAAAATGTATAAAATTAATCAAATTATATCAACAAAATGTCAATATCATGATGCTAAATCAAAATTTAAATGATGAATTATTGAAAAATGATTTTTTTTTAATCGTAAAGAGCAAATAATTAAAAATATAGTTCCAATAATTACATGAATTCCATGAAATCCTGTAGCTATGAAAAAGATTGACCCAAAAATTCTGTCATTAAATGTAAAATTAGATTCTAGATATTCAATATATTGAAGTATTGAAAAATATATTCCTAAATAGATTGTTATATTTAATAATTTTAATGATTTTTTATAGTTATTTTTAATTAAATTATGTCTTCATGTGATTGTTATTCCTGAATAAATTAAAATAATTGAGTTTAGTAATGGGATGTCATATGGATTAAATATATTAATTATTTTTGGGGGTCATAAATTTCCAATTTCTATTGAAGGTGAAATTGATGAATGTAAAAAAGTTCAAAAAAATGAAATAAAGAAAAATAATTCAGAAATAATAAATAGAATTATTCTAAATTTAATTATATTTATAATATTTAGGGTATGAAATCCTTGAAATGTTCTTTCTCGAATTAGATCTCGTCATCATTGGTATGATGTTAATATTAATGTAAATAAATTTAATAAATTAAGAAGAGAAAAATTTAAGTTAAATCTAATGATATTATTAAATAATAAATTTATTAGATTAAATGATAAAATTAATGGTCAAGGTCTATTTGTTGTTATATGAAATGGATTATTTTTTGAATTTATAATTGTATTAATTTTCATAAATTTAACTAGTTTGTTTCATTAAAATAAAGTAATGATAAAATTGTAAATACATATGATTGAATGAATGCTACAGAAATTTCTAAAATTATTAATAAATTTTGAATAATAATTATTATTGGAATGAATTTAATTGATAAATTTGTTATTGAAGAACCTAATAAAGATAGAAGTAAGTGACCAGCTAATATATTTGCGGATAATCGAATTGCTAAGGTTCATGGTCGAATAAAGTTTCTGATTGATTCAATTATTACTATAAATCTTATTAATATAGAAGGTGTATTTATAGGTACAAGATGAATTAATATATGTTTTGTATTTTTAATTCAACCAAATATTATAAATCTAATTCATAATCTTAAAGATAAACTTAAATTAATTCTTATATGTCTTGTTGGTGTAAATACGTAAGGTATTAAACTAATTAAATTTATATTTATAATTAAATAGAATAATCTTAAAAATATAATTAAATTATAATGGTTAATTTTTTTTGTTAAAATTTTAAATTCATTTAAAATAAAGTTTATTAATATAATTCATTTAAAATTAAATCGTGAGGGGATAAATCAATAAGATCAATTAAAAATTAAAATAGGTCAAATTATAATGATTCAATTTAGAGAATAATTATTAGATGTTGAAGGATCAAAGATTGAGAATATATTTGTTATCATAATATTTTTGAATAATTATTATCATTTTTTTTTGAAGTTTATTTTTTTTTGAGTTATTTTATTTTTGTAAATAAAATTATTTATTATGAAATGAATTAATATTGTGATGATTGTAAATAAAATAATAATAAAAATTAAAATTAAAGTTCATTTTATAGGTCTTATTTGAGGAATAAAAGAATTTTTAATTATCATTAAGAATATTTTTTTATTATATTTAACTTAAAAGGTTAATTCTTTATTTTTAAGATACTTAATGGATAAAAAAATATTTTTATAAAATAATTTTAAATTGACAATTTAATGTTATTTAATTTAACTAATTCTTTTTAATTTATAAGTTTAATTTATTAATTCAATTAGTAAAGTTTTTTAAATTTGTTCTTTCAATGGTAATTGGTATAAATGAATGGTAAGCTCCGCAAATTTCTGAACATTGTCCAAAATATAATCCTGGTCGTAATGAAATTAATGATATTTGATTAATTCGTCCTGGAGTTGCATCTATTTTAATTCCTATTGAAGGAACTGTTCATGAATGAATAACATCTATTGATGTTGTTAATATACGAATTGGGGTATTAAATGGAATGATTAATCGATTATCTACATCTAGTAACCGAAATGAGTTTAATTCTAATAGATTAATTATATATGAATCAATTGAATTATTATTAAATTCTGGGTATTCGTAAGATCAGTATCATTGATGTCCAATTGATTTAATTGAAAAAAAAGTTGGATTTCATAATTCATCAATAAAGTAAAGTATTTTTAATGATGGGATAGAAATAATTAATAGTATAATTATTGGAATGATAGTTCAAATTATTTCTAAGTTATGATTTTTAATAAATTTTAAATTAATGAATTTATTTTCTATAATTATAAAATTTATATAAATAATAGATATAGTAATTATTATTAAAATAATTATTGTAAAATTATAAAAATAAATTAGATTATCTATTAATGGTGAATTTGGGTCTGGGAATGAATATATATTTCAATGAGCAATTTTTAATAAAAATTTACATTTTATTTATGGTGTTTAAGACCATTGCACTTAAATCTGCCATATTAAATTAATTTTTTAAAAGAATTATAGGTAATTCATTAAAACAATGTTCTGAAGGGGATAAATTAATTCATTCTAATGATGAAAAGATATATTTTAATAGAATTAATCGTTGTTTAATTAAACTTTCAAGTATAATAAAAATGAAAAAAATTAATCTATTAAATGAAATTAATGATCCAATTGAAGAGATTAAATTTCAACAATAATATGCATCTGGGTAATCAGAGTATCGTCGTGGTATTCTTATTAATCCTAAAAAATGTTGAGGAAAAAATGTTAAATTTACTCCAATAAATATTATAAAAAAATGAATATTTAATAATTTTTTATTTAATGTTAATATAGTAAAATTTGGATATCAATGAATAATTCTTGAAAAAATTGCAAAGACAGCTCCTATTGATAAAACGTAATGAAAGTGACCAATAACATAGTATGTGTCATGAAGAATAATATCAATTGATGAATTAGATAATATAATTCCTGATAATCCACCAATTGTAAATAATGAGATAAATCCTAAAGATCATAAAATTGATGGGTTTAAGAAAATTTTAGTTCTATAGAATGTTGATAATCATCTGAATACTTTAATTCCTGTTGGTACGGCAATTACTATAGTTGCGGCAGTAAAATATGCTCGAGTGTCAACATCTAATCCTACAGTAAATATATGATGTGCTCATACGATAAATCCTAAAAATCCAATACCTAGTATAGCATAAATTATTCTTAAATTTCCAAATGTTTCTTTTTTTCCTCTTTCATTTATAATAATTTGTGAAATTAATCCAAATCCAGGTAAAATTAAAATATAAACTTCAGGGTGTCCAAAAAATCAAAATAAATGTTGGTAAAGAATTGGATCTCCTCCTCCTGATGGTTCAAAAAATGATGTATTTAAGTTTCGATCAGTTAATAATATTGTGATAGCTCCGGCTAATACAGGTAAAGATAAAAGTAATAAAATTGCTGTAATAATAATTGATCAAGGAAATAATGAAATTTGATTATAATTTAATGAAATATTTTTTGAATAATAAATTGTTGTAATAAAATTTATTGCTCCTAGAATTGATGATATTCCTGCAATGTGAAGTGAAATAATTCCGTAATCAACTGATATTGATGAGTGAAATGTATTTAATGATAATGGTGGATAAACTGTTCAACCTGTTCCTATTCCGGATCCAGAAATTCTTCTGATAATTAGTAATAAAATTGATGGGATTAATAATCAAAAACTTAAATTATTTATACGTGGAAATGCTATATCTGGTGTTCCTAATATTAAAGGGATTAGTCAATTCCCAAATCCTCCAACTATAAATGGTATAACTATAAAAAAAATTATTAAAAATGCATGAGCTGTAACAATAGTATTATAAAGTTGATCATTATTAATTCATGATCCTGGTGTACTTAGTTCTATTCGAATAATTATTCTTATTGATGATCCAAGTATACCTGATCATATCGCAAAGATAAAGTATAATATTCCAATGTATTTATGGTTTGTTGAATAAAATCATTTTGATATGTTAAATATAAAAATTTAAATTTTTAAGATTGATAAAATTATATATATATATTAATCTTTGAAGGATTAAAGTTTATTAATTAACTTACAATCTTTTTGAAAAATATCATGCCTGAAATTAAGGGATAAATTGTAAATTTATTTATGAATAGATAATTCTGATATTATGAATTAATAAAATTTTATAATTTAAATAAAAATATTAAATTGCAAATTTAAATATATTATGTAAATAATTAAAATTTTAGTAAAAAAAATATATTAGTGAGAAAAAAATAAATAAATAAAATATTTTATTATAAATAAATTTAAATTTTAATTTTTTAAAATTAAATATATAAGTATATTTTATTTGAGTGTCAGAAAAGTTTAAATTGAAAAAATTTAAGTAGTTAAATGTTGAAAATACAGATATTATTATAATAAATAAGATAGTTATTTTAAATATACCTGTTTTTATTAGACTTTGTATTATGTCAATTTTTATAATAAATGAAGTTATTGGGGGTAATTGACAATATAAAAGAATTAAAATTGTTAATTTAAATTTATTTGATTTATTGAAATATAAAAATGATTTAAAATTTGTAGAATTAATAAAATTGAAATGATTCAAAAATATAAAAAGTAAATAAGAAATTGATAAATATATAAAAAAATAATGTATTCAAATTTCATTATTAAAATTAATTAAGAAAATTATTAATGATGAATGAAATATTGATGAATATGAAAATATTAATTTTAATGAAATTTGTGATATTATAAAAATTGGTGATATTAATAATGTTATGTATAGAGTTATGAAAAAAAAAAAATTTAAATTACAAAAATAATAAATAATTAATATTGGGATAAATTTTATAAATGTTGTAAAATAAAAAATAAGAAAGTAATTTATATTTTTTATAATAATATTTGTTCAAAAATGTATTGGTATAATACCTATTTTTATTCAAATAGAAAATATAAATATTATATAATAAATATTTATTTCTTTATTTATTATAATTATTAAAAAAGAAAAAATTATTATTAATCCTGAAATTGAAGAAATTAAAAAATATAAAACTCTTTTTTTATTAAAATTTAAAAAACATATAATAGAAATAAAAATTAAATTTAAAGTTTCTATAATTAATCATAAATAAAAAAAATTTGAAAGATATAAAGTTAAAATAGGTATATAAGATAAAATTAAAGTTAATATAAAAATTGATTTATTATTAAAATTAATTTATAATTAAATTTAGATTTATTAATTATTTAAAAAATAATTTGAGTTTTTCATAAATTATAATTAAAAAATTTAAATTAATATAATATATAAATAAAAAATTTAAAATTAATATAATTTAAAAATTTTTATATTTATTTAATTTTTTTAAATTCTTTAAAATTCAAAATTTTATGTGCAAATACACTTAAATATATTAAAAAATATTTAATTATTAAAAATTTTAAATATCAATAATTTATTAATATTTAAATTTAAATAAAATTTAATTTAAGTTTTTGAAATAAAAAATATTTAGTAATAGTAAAATTTTTACATTAAATATTACATCAAAATAATCCTTTTAATCAGGCATATTACTAATTATATAAAAGAATTAATATATTTTCTATTTTTAGGGTATGAACCTATTAGCTTATGTTATTTAGCTTATTTATATAAATTTATTGTTATACCTATTTAATTAATTTTCTTTATTTATTGATGGTATTAATTAAATTTACATATTTGAAGGGATTTATTTATTATATGTATTTTAATTAATTTCTTTATCAATTGATGTTATTAATTAAATTTGTATATTTAGGGAAATTTATTGTTATACCTATTTAATTAATTTTCTTTATTTATTGATGGTATTAATTAAATTTACATATTTGAAGGGATTTATTTATTATATGTATTTTAATTAATTTCTTTATCAATTGATGTTATTAATTAAATTTGTATATTTAGGGAAATTTATTGTTATACCTATTTAATTAATTTTCTTTATTTATTGATGGTATTAATTAAATTTACATATTTGAAGGGATTTA
>NW_027475220.1:52500-77500 GCF_051020985.1 Nomia melanderi | reverse complement strand
TTTATGAATTTTAAAATAAAAAAAAGAAATAATATAATTATCAATTTATTGTAAAATTTTTAATTTTATTTGTAATAATTTATTGGATATGATTTAAATTTATTAATAAACCAGTGGAAACATTAGGAGGTATCACGTTCATCTAAGATTTATATATTCATATTTAGATTTATTAATAATCACACAAATGATCATATGTATCCTATTAATATATCAAATATTTGGTTAATAATATATAATTATTTATTTAATTTTAAAAATTTTATTAAAAAATAATTTATTTAATCTATATTTATTTATTTATATTTAATTGGTTAATTTTTATTAATTTTGATTAATCTGATTTATTTGTTTTTTTTTAATTTAATTTAATATTTTTATTTATTTTTTAATTAATTTATAGGAATAGGCTGGATTAATCTATTTAATAAGATTAATTTGAATTTATAAGAAATTTATTTTAAAATAATTGATATTTATTTATTTTTAGGAGGGGCTACATTTATTTAATATAATTATTTTACGTATTAATTTTTAATTTTAATTTTTTTATTAGTATTTGATAATTTCAATATTTTATTTATAGAAAATTTAATTAATTTAATTATTTTTTATATTTATTTATTTTAGTATAAAATATTTTTTTTTTAATATTTTATTTATGAATTTTAAAATAAAAAAAAGAAATAATATAATTATCAATTTATTGTAAAATTTTTAATTTTATTTGTAATAATTTATTGGATATGATTTAAATTTATTAATAAACCAGTGGAAACATTAGGAGGTATCACGTTCATCTAAGATTTATATATTCATATTTAGATTTATTAATAATCACACAAATGATCATATGTATCCTATTAATATATCAAATATTTGGTTAATAATATATAATTATTTATTTAATTTTAAAAATTTTATTAAAAAATAATTTATTTAATCTATATTTATTTATTTATATTTAATTGGTTAATTTTTATTAATTTTGATTAATCTGATTTATTTGTTTTTTTTTAATTTAATTTAATATTTTTATTTATTTTTTAATTAATTTATAGGAATAGGCTGGATTAATCTATTTAATAAGATTAATTTGAATTTATAAGAAATTTATTTTAAAATAATTGATATTTATTTATTTTTAGGAGGGGCTATATTTATTTAATATAATTATTTTACGTATTAATTTTTAATTTTAATTTTTTTATTAGTATTTGATAATTTCAATATTTTATTTATAGAAAATTTAATTAATTTAATTATTTTTTATATTTATTTATTTTAGTATAAAATATTTTTTTTTTAATATTTTATTTATGAATTTTAAAATAAAAAAAAGAAATAATATAATTATCAATTTATTGTAAAATTTTTAATTTTATTTGTAATAATTTATTGGATATGATTTAAATTTATTAATAAACCAGTGGAAACATTAGGAGGTATCACGTTCATCTAAGATTTATATATTCATATTTAGATTTATTAATAATCACACAAATGATCATATGTATCCTATTAATATATCAAATATTTGGTTAATAATATATAATTATTTATTTAATTTTAAAAATTTTATTAAAAAATAATTTATTTAATCTATATTTATTTATTTATATTTAATTGGTTAATTTTTATTAATTTTGATTAATCTGATTTATTTGTTTTTTTTTAATTTAATTTAATATTTTTATTTATTTTTTAATTAATTTATAGGAATAGGCTGGATTAATCTATTTAATAAGATTAATTTGAATTTATAAGAAATTTATTTTAAAATAATTGATATTTATTTATTTTTAGGAGGGGCTACATTTATTTAATATAATTATTTTACGTATTAATTTTTAATTTTAATTTTTTTATTAGTATTTGATAATTTCAATATTTTATTTATAGAAAATTTAATTAATTTAATTATTTTTTATATTTATTTATTTTAGTATAAAATATTTTTTTTTTAATATTTTATTTATGAATTTTAAAATAAAAAAAAGAAATAATATAATTATCAATTTATTGTAAAATTTTTAATTTTATTTGTAATAATTTATTGGATATGATTTAAATTTATTAATAAACCAGTGGAAACATTAGGAGGTATCACGTTCATCTAAGATTTATATATTCATATTTAGATTTATTAATAATCACACAAATGATCATATGTATCCTATTAATATATCAAATATTTGGTTAATAATATATAATTATTTATTTAATTTTAAAAATTTTATTAAAAAATAATTTATTTAATCTATATTTATTTATTTATATTTAATTGGTTAATTTTTATTAATTTTGATTAATCTGATTTATTTGTTTTTTTTAATTTAATTTAATATTTTTATTTATTTTTTAATTAATTTATAGGAATAGGCTGGATTAATCTATTTAATAAGATTAATTTGAATTTATAAGAAATTTATTTTAAAATAATTGATATTTATTTATTTTTAGGAGGGGCTACATTTATTTAATATAATTATTTTACGTATTAATTTTTAATTTTAATTTTTTTATTAGTATTTGATAATTTCAATATTTTATTTATAGAAAATTTAATTAATTTAATTATTTTTTATATTTATTTATTTTAGTATAAAATATTGTTAGAAATATATGTATATATATATATATATATAGAATAAAATGAATTTTAATTGAAGAATAAAGTTTAATAGATTGAGTTCTTTCAAATAAAAAATTTTAATTGATAGCATCAATAAGTAAAGAAAAAATTTTACCCAATAACGTTTATAAAAAGTGAAAGAATTTTAGTCGGTAGTTTTAATTTTCAGTGAAAAAATTTTATTGGTAGTAAATTTAATAGATTTAATTTTATTTAGGGAGATTGAATTAAATTTAAAGGATTTATTGCAAATATTTTTTTTTTAAAATGAATTTTAATTGAAGAATAAAGTTTAATAGATTGAGTTCTTTCAAATAAAAAATTTTAATTGATAGCATCAATAAGTAAAGAAAAAATTTTACCCAATAACGTTTATAAAAAGTGAAAGAATTTTAGTCGGTAGTTTTAATTTTCAGTGAAAAAATTTTATTGGTAGTAAATTTAATAGATTTAATTTTATTTAGGGAGATTGAATTAAATTTAAAGGATTTATTGCAAATATTTTTTTTTTTAAAATGAATTTTAATTGAAGAATAAAGTTTAATAGATTGAGTTCTTTCAAATAAAAAATTTTAATTAATAGCATCAATAAGTAAAGAAAAAATTTTACCCAATAACGTTTATAAAAAGTGAAAGAATTTTAGTCGGTAGTTTTAATTTTCAGTGAAAAAATTTTATTGGTAGTAAATTTAATAGATTTAATTTTATTTAGGGAGATTGAATTAAATTTAAAGGATTTATTGCAAATATTTTTTTTTTAAAATGAATTTTAATTGAAGAATAAAGTTTAATAGATTGAGTTCTTTCAAATAAAAAATTTTAATTAATAGCATCAATAAGTAAAGAAAAAATTTTACCCAATAACGTTTATAAAAAGTGAAAGAATTTTAGTCGGTAGTTTTAATTTTCAGTGAAAAAATTTTATTGGTAGTAAATTTAATAGATTTAATTTTATTTAGGGAGATTGAATTAAATTTAAAGGATTTATTGCAAATATTTTTTTTTTAAAATGAATTTTAATTGAAGAATAAAGTTTAATAGATTGAGTTCTTTCAAATAAAAAATTTTAATTAATAGCATCAATAAGTAAAGAAAAAATTTTACCCAATAACGTTTATAAAAAGTGAAAGAATTTTAGTCGGTAGTTTTAATTTTCAGTGAAAAAATTTTATTGGTAGTAAATTTAATAGATTTAATTTTATTTAGGGAGATTGAATTAAATTTAAAGGATTTATTGCAAATATTTTTTTTTTAAAATGAATTTTAATTGAAGAATAAAGTTTAATAGATTGAGTTCTTTCAAATAAAAAATTTTAATTGATAGCATCAATAAGTAAAGAAAAAATTTTACCCAATAACGTTTATAAAAAGTGAAAGAATTTTAGTCGGTAGTTTTAATTTTCAGTGAAAAAATTTTATTGGTAGTAAATTTAATAGATTTAATTTTATTTAGGGAGATTGAATTAAATTTAAAGGATTTATTGCAAATATTTTTTTTTTTAAAATGAATTTTAATTGAAGAATAAAGTTTAATAGATTGAGTTCTTTCAAATAAAAAATTTTAATTAATAGCATCAATAAGTAAAGAAAAAATTTTACCCAATAACGTTTATAAAAAGTGAAAGAATTTTAGTCGGTAGTTTTAATTTTCAGTGAAAAAATTTTATTGGTAGTAAATTTAATAGATTTAATTTTATTTAGGGAGATTGAATTAAATTTAAAGGATTTATTGCAAATATTTTTTTTTTAAAATGAATTTTAATTGAAGAATAAAGTTTAATAGATTGAGTTCTTTCAAATAAAAAATTTTAATTAATAGCATCAATAAGTAAAGAAAAAATTTTACCCAATAACGTTTATAAAAAGTGAAAGAATTTTAGTCGGTAGTTTTAATTTTCAGTGAAAAAATTTTATTGGTAGTAAATTTAATAGATTTAATTTTATTTAGGGAGATTGAATTAAATTTAAAGGATTTATTGCAAATATTTTTTTTTTAAAATGAATTTTAATTGAAGAATAAAGTTTAATAGATTGAGTTCTTTCAAATAAAAAATTTTAATTAATAGCATCAATAAGTAAAGAAAAAATTTTACCCAATAACGTTTATAAAAAGTGAAAGAATTTTAGTCGGTAGTTTTAATTTTCAGTGAAAAAATTTTATTGGTAGTAAATTTAATAGATTTAATTTTATTTAGGGAGATTGAATTAAATTTAAAGGATTTATTGCAAATATTTTTTTTTTAAAATGAATTTTAATTGAAGAATAAAGTTTAATAGATTGAGTTCTTTCAAATAAAAAATTTTAATTAATAGCATCAATAAGTAAAGAAAAAATTTTACCCAATAACGTTTATAAAAAGTGAAAGAATTTTAGTCGGTAGTTTTAATTTTCAGTGAAAAAATTTTATTGGTAGTAAATTTAATAGATTTAATTTTATTTAGGGAGATTGAATTAAATTTAAAGGATTTATTGCAAATATTTTTTTTTTAAAATGAATTTTAATTGAAGAATAAAGTTTAATAGATTGAGTTCTTTCAAATAAAAAATTTTAATTGATAGCATCAATAAGTAAAGAAAAAATTTTACCCAATAACGTTTATAAAAAGTGAAAGAATTTTAGTCGGTAGTTTTAATTTTCAGTGAAAAAATTTTATTGGTAGTAAATTTAATAGATTTAATTTTATTTAGGGAGATTGAATTAAATTTAAAGGATTTATTGCAAATATTTTTTTTTTAAAATGAATTTTAATTGAAGAATAAAGTTTAATAGATTGAGTTCTTTCAAATAAAAAATTTTAATTAATAGCATCAATAAGTAAAGAAAAAATTTTACCCAATAACGTTTATAAAAAGTGAAAGAATTTTAGTCGGTAGTTTTAATTTTCAGTGAAAAAATTTTATTGGTAGTAAATTTAATAGATTTAATTTTATTTAGGGAGATTGAATTAAATTTAAAGGATTTATTGCAAATATTTTTTTTTTAAAATGAATTTTAATTGAAGAATAAAGTTTAATAGATTGAGTTCTTTCAAATAAAAAATTTTAATTAATAGCATCAATAAGTAAAGAAAAAATTTTACCCAATAACGTTTATAAAAAGTGAAAGAATTTTAGTCGGTAGTTTTAATTTTCAGTGAAAAAATTTTATTGGTAGTAAATTTAATAGATTTAATTTTATTTAGGGAGATTGAATTAAATTTAAAGGATTTATTGCAAATATTTTTTTTTTAAAATGAATTTTAATTGAAGAATAAAGTTTAATAGATTGAGTTCTTTCAAATAAAAAATTTTAATTAATAGCATCAATAAGTAAAGAAAAAATTTTACCCAATAACGTTTATAAAAAGTGAAAGAATTTTAGTCGGTAGTTTTAATTTTCAGTGAAAAAATTTTATTGGTAGTAAATTTAATAGATTTAATTTTATTTAGGGAGATTGAATTAAATTTAAAGGATTTATTGCAAATATTTTTTTTTTAAAATGAATTTTAATTGAAGAATAAAGTTTAATAGATTGAGTTCTTTCAAATAAAAAATTTTAATTAATAGCATCAATAAGTAAAGAAAAAATTTTACCCAATAACGTTTATAAAAAGTGAAAGAATTTTAGTCGGTAGTTTTAATTTTCAGTGAAAAAATTTTATTGGTAGTAAATTTAATAGATTTAATTTTATTTAGGGAGATTGAATTAAATTTAAAGGATTTATTGCAAATATTTTTTTTTTAAAATGAATTTTAATTGAAGAATAAAGTTTAATAGATTGAGTTCTTTCAAATAAAAAATTTTAATTAATAGCATCAATAAGTAAAGAAAAAATTTTACCCAATAACGTTTATAAAAAGTGAAAGAATTTTAGTCGGTAGTTTTAATTTTCAGTGAAAAAATTTTATTGGTAGTAAATTTAATAGATTTAATTTTATTTAGGGAGATTGAATTAAATTTAAAGGATTTATTGCAAATATTTTTTTTTTTAAAATGAATTTTAATTGAAGAATAAAGTTTAATAGATTGAGTTCTTTCAAATAAAAAATTTTAATTGATAGCATCAATAAGTAAAGAAAAAATTTTACCCAATAACGTTTATAAAAAGTGAAAGAATTTTAGTCGGTAGTTTTAATTTTCAGTGAAAAAATTTTATTGGTAGTAAATTTAATAGATTTAATTTTATTTAGGGAGATTGAATTAAATTTAAAGGATTTATTGCAAATATTTTTTTTTTAAAATGAATTTTAATTGAAGAATAAAGTTTAATAGATTGAGTTCTTTCAAATAAAAAATTTTAATTGATAGCATCAATAAGTAAAGAAAAAATTTTACCCAATAACGTTTATAAAAAGTGAAAGAATTTTAGTCGGTAGTTTTAATTTTCAGTGAAAAAATTTTATTGGTAGTAAATTTAATAGATTTAATTTTATTTAGGGAGATTGAATTAAATTTAAAGGATTTATTGCAAATATTTTTTTTTTAAAATGAATTTTAATTGAAGAATAAAGTTTAATAGATTGAGTTCTTTCAAATAAAAAATTTTAATTAATAGCATCAATAAGTAAAGAAAAAATTTTACCCAATAACGTTTATAAAAAGTGAAAGAATTTTAGTCGGTAGTTTTAATTTTCAGTGAAAAAATTTTATTGGTAGTAAATTTAATAGATTTAATTTTATTTAGGGAGATTGAATTAAATTTAAAGGATTTATTGCAAATATTTTTTTTTTAAAATGAATTTTAATTGAAGAATAAAGTTTAATAGATTGAGTTCTTTCAAATAAAAAATTTTAATTAATAGCATCAATAAGTAAAGAAAAAATTTTACCCAATAACGTTTATAAAAAGTGAAAGAATTTTAGTCGGTAGTTTTAATTTTCAGTGAAAAAATTTTATTGGTAGTAAATTTAATAGATTTAATTTTATTTAGGGAGATTGAATTAAATTTAAAGGATTTATTGCAAATATTTTTTTTTTTAAAATGAATTTTAATTGAAGAATAAAGTTTAATAGATTGAGTTCTTTCAAATAAAAAATTTTAATTGATAGCATCAATAAGTAAAGAAAAAATTTTACCCAATAACGTTTATAAAAAGTGAAAGAATTTTAGTCGGTAGTTTTAATTTTCAGTGAAAAAATTTTATTGGTAGTAAATTTAATAGATTTAATTTTATTTAGGGAGATTGAATTAAATTTAAAGGATTTATTGCAAATATTTTTTTTTTAAAATGAATTTTAATTGAAGAATAAAGTTTAATAGATTGAGTTCTTTCAAATAAAAAATTTTAATTGATAGCATCAATAAGTAAAGAAAAAATTTTACCCAATAACGTTTATAAAAAGTGAAAGAATTTTAGTCGGTAGTTTTAATTTTCAGTGAAAAAATTTTATTGGTAGTAAATTTAATAGATTTAATTTTATTTAGGGAGATTGAATTAAATTTAAAGGATTTATTGCAAATATTTTTTTTTTAAAATGAATTTTAATTGAAGAATAAAGTTTAATAGATTGAGTTCTTTCAAATAAAAAATTTTAATTAATAGCATCAATAAGTAAAGAAAAAATTTTACCCAATAACGTTTATAAAAAGTGAAAGAATTTTAGTCGGTAGTTTTAATTTTCAGTGAAAAAATTTTATTGGTAGTAAATTTAATAGATTTAATTTTATTTAGGGAGATTGAATTAAATTTAAAGGATTTATTGCAAATATTTTTTTTTTAAAATGAATTTTAATTGAAGAATAAAGTTTAATAGATTGAGTTCTTTCAAATAAAAAATTTTAATTAATAGCATCAATAAGTAAAGAAAAAATTTTACCCAATAACGTTTATAAAAAGTGAAAGAATTTTAGTCGGTAGTTTTAATTTTCAGTGAAAAAATTTTATTGGTAGTAAATTTAATAGATTTAATTTTATTTAGGGAGATTGAATTAAATTTAAAGGATTTATTGCAAATATTTTTTTTTTAAAATGAATTTTAATTGAAGAATAAAGTTTTTGATTTTTGAATTATAATTAATTATTTAATTTAATTTATTATATAAAATTTTTATTTATTAGAATTTTAATAATTTTAATAATTTTATTTAGAAATTAATTTTTTTTTATTAATTAATGTTATAATTAGGAATTTAATTTAAATAAAGGATGAATAAGTGCCAGCATCTGCGGTTAAACTTTATTTATAAATTAATTTAATTAAATTTAAAATAATTTGTTTATGAAATTAATTTTTATTAAGTTTTATTAGTGAAATATATATAAATTTAATTAATTTAATTTTTATTAATATTATTTTTATTAAATATTTAAATTAAACTAGGATTAGATACCCTACTATAGATATGAAAGTTGTAATTTAACAATTAAATGTTGATCATTAAAATTAAAAAATTTGGCGGTTAAATATCTTTAAATTAGAGGAATTTGTAGATTAATTTGATAGTCCACGTTAAGATATACTAAAAAATTGGTTATGTATTGTCGTTTATTAAGATTATAGATTTAAATTTTATAATTAAAAAATATTTTTAATAATATAAGAATTCAGATCAAAATGTATTTTTTTTTAGGTTTATATGAATTACATTAAATTAAATTTTTGAATTTAAAATTTTAATATTTTAATAAAATTGGATTTAAAAGTAAATTAAATAAAATTTTATTATTTGAAATATTTTTTATTTAATGTACAAATCGCCCGTCAATTTCAATAGTATTGAAATAAGTCGTAACAAAGTTAGTGTATTGGAAAATGTACTTTTTTAAAATTTTAGTTTAATAAAAATTTTTTATTTACAATAAAAAGATTAATTTTTATAATTTAAAATTTTATTAAATATTATATATATATATATATATATTAAATTTGTTATATTTATTTTTTAAAGAAAATAATTTAATTTTATATTGTTTTAGTAAAATTTTTGAATAAATTTATTTTTTATTAAATAGTATTGTGAAAGAAATATTTTAATTTTATAAAAATAAAATTTATTTTTGTACCTTTTGTATCAGGGTTATTTAATTTATATATATAGATTTATAAATCTCGAAAATAAAATGATCTAAATAAATATAATTTTATATGTAGTAAAATGTTTATTAATATTTATTTAGAAATGAAATTTTATTCAAATTTTAGATATCTAGTTATTTTAGAATTGAATTTAATTCATATATTTAAGTTAATTTTTATTATTTTTATTATATTAATATATATATATATATATAATTAAAAATTTATTAAATATAAAAAATTTATGGGATAATCTATAAATTTATTTATAATTATAAAATTTAGATTTTTATAAATTTATAAACATGAAATTTGTTATTGATATAGAAAATTTTATAATTTATTTTTATCTATTATTAATTTAATTTTATTAATATATTTTTTATAAAATAATATTTTAGAATTAATTGAAATTATTTATAATGATTAAATTAGTAATTGAATTTATTTATGAATAAAATATATTATAATATATAATATATATATATATATATTTAAAGAATTCGGCAAAATTTATATTCAAATGTTTAACAAAAACATTTCTTTTTGATTATTATTTTAAGGTAAGCTCTACTCAATGAATTTAATTTTAAATAGTTGCAGTATTTATAACTGTGCAAAGGTAGCATAATAATTTGGCTTTTAATTAAGGTCTTGTATAAATGAGTTAATGAAATATAAACTGTTTCAAGTATAAATTATGAATTTAAATTTTAAGTAAAAATGCTTAATTTTTTTTAAGGGACGAGAAGACCCTATAGAATTTTATAATTTAATTTATTAAATATTATTTAAAGTTTAATTTTAATTTAATTAATTTATTATTTAATTGGGAGGATGTTTAAATTTAATAAACTTTAAAATATTTTAATCAATAATTATTGTAAAATTTTTGAGATTTTTTTAAAATTATTAGAAAAAAATTACCTTAGGGATAACAGCATAATATTTTTGGGAAGATCGTATTTATAAAAATGTTTATGACCTCGATGTTGAATTAAAATTAAATTTAAATGAAGACATTTAAATATTAAGTCTGTTCGACTTTTTAAATTTTACATGATTTGAGTTCAGATCGGCGTAAGCCAGATCAGTTTCTATCTTTAAATTAATTTTAAATTTTTGTACGAAAGGACTAAGTTTAAATAAATGTTATTTTTTGGTTAATTTAAATTTATTAATAATTATCTTGGCAGAAAAGTGTTATAAATTTAGAATTTATGAATATTATAAGAATAAGTATTATAATAGATAATAATTTTATTTGAATTTAGAATAATTATTTTAGATTTTTTTATATTTATAATTTTATTAATTTTTAATTTAATTAGAATAGCTTTTTTGACATTATTTGAACGTAAATTATTAAGTTTAGTTCAATTTCGGGTTGGGCCAAATAAAGTTGGATTTTTAGGATTTTTACAACCTTTTAGAGATGCAATTAAATTATTAAGTAAAGAATTATTTTTAGTTATAAAAAGAAAGTTTTTGATTTATATATTTATACCTATTTTAATATTTTTATTTTCTATATTAATTTGATTTATTTACCCAATAAGTTGTTATATGATTTTTTTTGATTATGGTATTTTATTTATGTTAATAATTATTGGGTTAAATGTTTATCCTGTAATATTTAGAGGTTGAATTTCTAATTCAAATTATTCAATGTTAGGTTCTATTCGATCTATTGCTCAATCAGTTTCTTATGAAGTTAGTTTATTTTTAATTTTATTTTCTTTAATTTTATTAATTGAAGATTTTTCATTTTATAATTTTTTAAAGTATCAATTATATATATATATATTTATATATATATTTCCTATTTATTTAATGTTTTTAATTAGTATATTAGTTGAATTAAATCGTTCACCTTTTGACTTAATTGAAGGTGAATCTGAATTAGTTTCAGGATTTAATATTGAATATTTTAGAGGTACATTTACATTAATTTTTATATCTGAATATTTAAGAATTGTTTTTGTTAGAGTAATTATAGTATTGATTTTTTTTGGTGTAGATTTTGTAAGATGAAATTTTGCGTTATTTGTTGATATTCATTTTTTTTTCATTATTTTAATACGTTCAATTTGTCCGCGAATTCGGTATGATCAATTAATAGATTTATGTTGAAAAAAGTTTTTATTAATTTCTTTATATTATATTTTGTTAAATTTTATATTTAAAGAATTTTTATTAATAATTATTTTTTAAAGTTAATAGATTTATTTAAAATCTATATTATATTTTCAAAATATATGCTTATTTCAAGCTCATTAACTTAGTTATGATAAATAAGTTTATCTCAAAAATAATTTAAAATTGGGGAGGTAAAAAAATAAGAAAAATAAATAATTGAAAATAATTGTGTTAATTGAATATATGGATATTCAATTAATTGTCTACCTAGTCATGTTAGTATAATAAATGATATAATGAATAACCAAAAATTTATTTTATTTAAATAATAATATTTGCATGAATTTATATTATTTTTATTTGATATTGTTAATATAATTAAAATTAAAATTGATAATATTAAAAAAATTACACCTCCTAATTTATTTGGAATGGATCGAAGAATAGCATATGCAAATAAGAAGTATCATTCAGGTTTAATATGTTCAGGAGTAATTATTGGGTTTGCAAGAATAAAATTATCAGGGTCACTTAGTATGTAAGGAAATTTTATTGTGATTAAGAAAAAAATTGTTAAAATAATTATGTAACCAAATAAATCTTTAATAATAAAATAAGGGTTGAAAGATAATATATAAAGTTTTCTTGTTAACCCTATAGAGTTATGAGAGAATCTTAAATGTAAAAAAAATAAATGTAGAATTACTAATAATAAAATAATTATTGGTAAAATAAAATGAAAAGAATAGAATCGATTTAAAGTAGCGTTATTAATTGAAAATCCACCTCAAATTCATTGAACTAATATTTGTCCTAAGTATGGGATAGCTGATAATAAATTAGTAATTACAGTTGCTCCCCAAAAAGATATTTGTCCTCAAGGTAACACATATCCTAAAAATGCTGTTGCTATTGATAGTAATAAAATAATAATTCCAATTAATCATACTTTTGTAAGTGTGAATGAAAAATAGTAGATTCCTCGGGCGATATGTAAAAATATTGATATAAAAAAGAATGAGGCTCCATTTATATGAGTTAATCGTATAAATCACCCAAGATTAATATTTTTTATAATATGAATAGTTCTATTAAAGGCTAGATTTATATTTGGACAATAATGAAAAGATAAAAATAATCCAGAAATAATTTGAATTATTAAGAATAATCCTAAAATTGATCCTAAATTTCATAAGTAGTTAATACTTATTGGAGTTGGTAGGTTAATTAGTGATAAATTAAGTATTTTTATTAATGGATTAATATTTATAAATTTATAAAAAATTTTATTCTTCATAGATTAATTTTTTATTTTTCGTAATGATTGATTTGTTTTACTAGTTATAGAAATTTTTATTGTTAAAATTAAAATTAATAGTAATAATCTTATTAAATAAAAAATAATTAAAGTATATGGATATTCATAAATTTTGTAAATATTAACATTTTCATTAGTTGAATTAATAATTATTTTTTTATTTTTGCATAAAAGTAAAGTTAAAGAAAATAAAAATAAAAATATAAAATTTATGAAAAGAAAATATTTATCTATTTTATTTTTTTTAGAAATAAATGAATTATTTATTATTCTGACAAAGTATATAAATATAATTAGTATACTTCTAATAATTGTAATAAAAATTATTATTAAATATAAAGATTTTTTTGGTATAAAAATGTAGTTAATTATTATTAAAGTTATTGTATAATAAATTAATGTTATTATAAAATTTATAGGAGGTAAATTATTTTTTGAGATATTATATAATTTTATTCATAGTAATATAATGATTTTTAAAATGATAATTTTTACAAATAGTTCAATTAGCTATAAGAAATAAATTTCTGATTTTAATTTACAAAATTAATATTTTTATATTTAAATTATATAGCTTATCGAATTTATCAAAAAATAGTTTTAAAGAAAATTTTAATTTTGGAGATTAAAGATATTATTTTTAAATAATTTTTTTGAAATTTATTGAATAAATTTATTTTATAAATTAATTTTTTTAGAAGTTTTTAGGGAATTTAATTATATATTATTATTATTTGTTATAATTTTATTAATAATATTAAGATTTAAGAGATTTTTATTAATTTTAATTTGTTTAGAGTTTTTATTAATTTTAATTTTACATTTAACTTTAATATTGTCAGATTTAGATTTAAATGATTGATTATTTTTAGTTGTTTTAATTATAGGTGTTTGTGAGAGTTTAATTGGGCTAGGTTTAATAATTAGAATAATTTTTTTATTTGGGAATCAAAGTGTTAAAGTATTAAATTTAATATGATAATTTATGTAATTTTTATAATAATCTTATTAATTTTTTTTAATAGTAAGTATTTATTAGGAATATTAATATTATTATTTTGTATAATTCCATTTCTTTGTTTTAATCAATTTGTAGAAAATGGGATAATTAATGAAATATTAGGAATAAATTTATATTCTTATATATTATTATCATTAACATTTTTAATTTTTGGGTTAATTTTTATTTTTTTTGATGTTAAAAATAATGATTTTTTTTATTTTAAAATATTAATATTGACATTATTAATTTCTTTAATTTTTGTTTTTACTTCAATAAATTTATTAATATTTTATTTTATATTTGAAATTAGGTTAGTTCTTATATTTTTTATTATTATAAAATGAGGGATAGGTGAAATACGAGAGTTAGCTTCATTTTATTTATTATTTTATACAATATTTTTTTCTTTACCTTTTTTAATTTTTATTTTAGATTTATATTATTTTTATAATATTTTAATGATGTATTACTTTGAAATATTAAAAATTAAATATTTAAATATGTTTATATTTTTATTTTTTATGTTTACATTTTTTGTTAAGATTCCTATATTTATATTCCATTCTTGATTATTGAAAGCTCATGTTGAGGCTCCTGTTATTGGATCAATAATTTTAGCAGGAATTTTATTAAAATTAGGAATTTATGGTTTAATTCGTTTTATATTAATATTTATAAAAAATTTTATTGAATTTAATGAAATTATTATATATTTTAGAATTTTTGGATCAATATTAATTAGTATTTTATGTATACGTCAAATTGATATAAAAATTTTAGTGGCTTATTCTTCAGTTGTTCATATAGGATTAACATTAAGAGGGATAATAACATTAATAAATAGTGGGGTTAAAGGTAGTTATATAATAATAATTTCTCATGGTTTATGTTCATCAGGGTTATTTTTTTTAGTAAATTTATGTTATTTATTAAGAAATAGACGATTGATATTAATAAATAAAGGATTAATAAATTTATACCCTAGAATATCTTTAATATGATTTTTATTATGTACTTCAAATTTATCTGCTCCATTATCATTAAATTTAATTAGTGAAATTTTTTTAATTATAAGTTTAGTTAATTGAAATTTTTTAAATTTATTTATTTTAATAATTTTAATATTTTTTAGATTTTTTTATTCACTAAATTTATTTAGATATACTCAACATGGTGAATTTAATTTTTGTAAAATTAATAAATATAGGTTAATAGATTATTTAATTGTTTTATCTCATTGAATTCCTTTAAATTTATTTATTTTTAATTTATCAATATTTTTATAATTTGATTAATTAAATTTAAGTAGTTTAAAAAAAAATATTGAATTGTGATTTCAAAGATGTAATTGATTACTTTAAATTATTATTATAAAATTTATAGTTTATTTTTTATTTATATTTTTTTCTTCTTTTTTTTTTTTTTTTTTTGGATTTTATTTATATTTATTTAAAATTATTTATTTTATAGAATGAGTAATTATTGAAATAAATTCTATAAAATTTAGATTTGTTATTTATATTGATTTTATATCTATAATATATTTAAGTACAGTTATTTTAATTACTGGGATTGTTATATTATATAGTATTGAATATATAGAAAATGATTTGTATATTGAACGTTTTAAATTATTAGTTTTTATTTTTATGATTTCTATATGTTTTATAATTTTGAGACCAAGAATAATTGGTATTATTTTAGGGTGAGATGGGTTAGGATTAATTTCTTATTGTTTAGTAATTTATTATCAAAATAAAAATTCTTATAATTCTGGTATATTAACTGTTTGTTGTAATCGGTTAGGAGATGTAGCTTTAATTTTAATTATTTGTATATTGTCATTTTTTGGTTCTTGAAATATTTTTTTTTATCAAGATTTTAAATTAATTTCATTATTTATGTTAATTATGATATTAACTAAAAGTGCACAGTTTCCATTTTCTTTTTGATTACCTGCAGCTATAACTGCACCAACACCTGTTTCTTCATTGGTTCATTCATCAACTTTAGTAACTGCAGGTGTTTATTTATTGATTCGGTATAATAAAATATTTATAGATTTAAATTTTATGAATATTTTAATATTATTAATTTTTAGTTTTACAATATTTATATCTGGTTTAATAGCAAATTTTGAAATAAATTTTAAGAAAGTTATTGCTTTATCAACTTTAAGTCAGTTAAGTTTTATAATAAGTATTTTATTATTAGGAAATGTTGATTTAGGATTTTTTCATTTAATTTGTCATGCTTTATTTAAATCTACAATATTTTTAAGTGTTGGAAGTTTTATTCATATGAATTTGGGTATTCAAGATTTACGTTTTTTTAGAGGTAATTTTTATATTAATCCTTTAAAGAGATTTATATTTATTTTATCAATTTTAAATTTATGTGGATTTCCTTTTATTACTGGTTTTTTTTCTAAAGATTTAATTATAGAAATATTTTATAATTTTAATTTAATTATTTTAATTATAATAATTTTGTATATTTCAATTGTATTAACAGTAAGTTATAGTATTCGTTTATTAAATTGAGTATTAATTTATTATATTAATTATTTTAGATATTTATATGTAAATGAAAGAAGATCTAAATATATAAATTATTCATTTATTTTAATAGGAGGTTTTAGTATTTTTTATGGTAAATATTTTTATAATATATTTATTTATGAAAATTTTAAAATAACATTAAATGATAAATATGTATTATTATTAATATATTTTTTATCTTTAATGTTTTATTTTGAATTTAAAAGTTTAATTTTTTTAAAAAAGAGAGTTTTTGTTAAAATATCAAATTTTATTTTAAGTATATTTTATTCAGAATATTTATTAAAAATTTTTTATGTTTGATTTATTAATAAGATATTTAATTTTGAAATTATATTTGATAAATCTGTAGATAAAGTTTTTGTGATAAATTTAAAGTTTTTGATAAATTTTATAATTAAAAATAATGTTTTAATAAAAATTTATAAAAAAAATGTTGGTGTTGTAAATATATTATTTTATTATTTTATTATTTTTATGTTTTTTTTATTTATATAAATTTTATTGTATTTAAATAGCTTAATTAAGAGTATTATATTGAAAATATAATTGTAATTGTAAAATTTTTAAATATTTATAAATTTTTAGGTAAAATTTTTTTTATACTGAAAATATAATGTTTTTAATAAACTATATAAATTTAGAAATATAAATGATTTTATTTTCATTTAAGAATGAATTAGAAGTTCATGAATTTTATTTCATTAATTGGAATATTTTGTATTCATTTAAATTATTAACATTAATTTACCTCTATTTTGGTTTCAATTAATTAAGATATATTTAAAAATTATTTTAAATTGCAATTTTAATGTTATATTTAAATTTATTAACTAATATCCTAATTTTTTATTTATATATATAGGAATAAATTTATCCAATAATTAAGTCGAAATTAATTTGTATTATTTTACTTTATATATAGTTGTATAATTTAAATTCATGTTAAATAATTATATGTCCATTCGTATCACAAACTTATAAAGAGGATTAAAATAAATATTAAAAAAATAAATATTCTTAATTTTTGTAAGCTATTTAATGAATTAATAATAGGTAGAATTAAAATAATTTCTATATCAAAAATTAAAAATATTAAAGTAATTAAAAAAAATTGAATAGAAAATGGTAATTGTGGGGGTGTTAATTGATCAAATCCGCATTCAAATGGTTTTATTTTTTCTCGGTCTTTATTATTTTTTAATGATAAAAATTTATTAATAGATAAAATTAATAATGGAATTAAAATTAAAAATATTACAATAATTAATATTGAAAGTATTATATAAATTAAGTTTTATTTAAATTTTTTAATTGGAAATTAAATGTAGTTTTGTTATACTATTTATATAATTTAATATATTCATCAATAAATTAAAATGTATAAAATTAATCAAATTATATCAACAAAATGTCAATATCATGATGCTAAATCAAAATTTAAATGATGAATTATTGAAAAATGATTTTTTTTTAATCGTAAAGAGCAAATAATTAAAAATATAGTTCCAATAATTACATGAATTCCATGAAATCCTGTAGCTATGAAAAAGATTGACCCAAAAATTCTGTCATTAAATGTAAAATTAGATTCTAGATATTCAATATATTGAAGTATTGAAAAATATATTCCTAAATAGATTGTTATATTTAATAATTTTAATGATTTTTTATAGTTATTTTTAATTAAATTATGTCTTCATGTGATTGTTATTCCTGAATAAATTAAAATAATTGAGTTTAGTAATGGGATGTCATATGGATTAAATATATTAATTATTTTTGGGGGTCATAAATTTCCAATTTCTATTGAAGGTGAAATTGATGAATGTAAAAAAGTTCAAAAAAATGAAATAAAGAAAAATAATTCAGAAATAATAAATAGAATTATTCTAAATTTAATTATATTTATAATATTTAGGGTATGAAATCCTTGAAATGTTCTTTCTCGAATTAGATCTCGTCATCATTGGTATGATGTTAATATTAATGTAAATAAATTTAATAAATTAAGAAGAGAAAAATTTAAGTTAAATCTAATGATATTATTAAATAATAAATTTATTAGATTAAATGATAAAATTAATGGTCAAGGTCTATTTGTTGTTATATGAAATGGATTATTTTTTGAATTTATAATTGTATTAATTTTCATAAATTTAACTAGTTTGTTTCATTAAAATAAAGTAATGATAAAATTGTAAATACATATGATTGAATGAATGCTACAGAAATTTCTAAAATTATTAATAAATTTTGAATAATAATTATTATTGGAATGAATTTAATTGATAAATTTGTTATTGAAGAACCTAATAAAGATAGAAGTAAGTGACCAGCTAATATATTTGCGGATAATCGAATTGCTAAGGTTCATGGTCGAATAAAGTTTCTGATTGATTCAATTATTACTATAAATCTTATTAATATAGAAGGTGTATTTATAGGTACAAGATGAATTAATATATGTTTTGTATTTTTAATTCAACCAAATATTATAAATCTAATTCATAATCTTAAAGATAAACTTAAATTAATTCTTATATGTCTTGTTGGTGTAAATACGTAAGGTATTAAACTAATTAAATTTATATTTATAATTAAATAGAATAATCTTAAAAATATAATTAAATTATAATGGTTAATTTTTTTTGTTAAAATTTTAAATTCATTTAAAATAAAGTTTATTAATATAATTCATTTAAAATTAAATCGTGAGGGGATAAATCAATAAGATCAATTAAAAATTAAAATAGGTCAAATTATAATGATTCAATTTAGAGAATAATTATTAGATGTTGAAGGATCAAAGATTGAGAATATATTTGTTATCATAATATTTTTGAATAATTATTATCATTTTTTTTTGAAGTTTATTTTTTTTTGAGTTATTTTATTTTTGTAAATAAAATTATTTATTATGAAATGAATTAATATTGTGATGATTGTAAATAAAATAATAATAAAAATTAAAATTAAAGTTCATTTTATAGGTCTTATTTGAGGAATAAAAGAATTTTTAATTATCATTAAGAATATTTTTTTATTATATTTAACTTAAAAGGTTAATTCTTTATTTTTAAGATACTTAATGGATAAAAAAATATTTTTATAAAATAATTTTAAATTGACAATTTAATGTTATTTAATTTAACTAATTCTTTTTAATTTATAAGTTTAATTTATTAATTCAATTAGTAAAGTTTTTTAAATTTGTTCTTTCAATGGTAATTGGTATAAATGAATGGTAAGCTCCGCAAATTTCTGAACATTGTCCAAAATATAATCCTGGTCGTAATGAAATTAATGATATTTGATTAATTCGTCCTGGAGTTGCATCTATTTTAATTCCTATTGAAGGAACTGTTCATGAATGAATAACATCTATTGATGTTGTTAATATACGAATTGGGGTATTAAATGGAATGATTAATCGATTATCTACATCTAGTAACCGAAATGAGTTTAATTCTAATAGATTAATTATATATGAATCAATTGAATTATTATTAAATTCTGGGTATTCGTAAGATCAGTATCATTGATGTCCAATTGATTTAATTGAAAAAAAAGTTGGATTTCATAATTCATCAATAAAGTAAAGTATTTTTAATGATGGGATAGAAATAATTAATAGTATAATTATTGGAATGATAGTTCAAATTATTTCTAAGTTATGATTTTTAATAAATTTTAAATTAATGAATTTATTTTCTATAATTATAAAATTTATATAAATAATAGATATAGTAATTATTATTAAAATAATTATTGTAAAATTATAAAAATAAATTAGATTATCTATTAATGGTGAATTTGGGTCTGGGAATGAATATATATTTCAATGAGCAATTTTTAATAAAAATTTACATTTTATTTATGGTGTTTAAGACCATTGCACTTAAATCTGCCATATTAAATTAATTTTTTAAAAGAATTATAGGTAATTCATTAAAACAATGTTCTGAAGAGGATAAATTAATTCATTCTAATGATGAAAAGATATATTTTAATAGAATTAATCGTTGTTTAATTAAACTTTCAAGTATAATAAAAATGAAAAAAATTAATCTATTAAATGAAATTAATGATCCAATTGAAGAGATTAAATTTCAACAATAATATGCATCTGGGTAATCAGAGTATCGTCGTGGTATTCTTATTAATCCTAAAAAATGTTGAGGAAAAAATGTTAAATTTACTCCAATAAATATTATAAAAAAATGAATATTTAATAATTTTTTATTTAATGTTAATATAGTAAAATTTGGATATCAATGAATAATTCTTGAAAAAATTGCAAAGACAGCTCCTATTGATAAAACGTAATGAAAGTGACCAATAACATAGTATGTGTCATGAAGAATAATATCAATTGATGAATTAGATAATATAATTCCTGATAATCCACCAATTGTAAATAATGAGATAAATCCTAAAGATCATAAAATTGATGGGTTTAAGAAAATTTTAGTTCTATAGAATGTTGATAATCATCTGAATACTTTAATTCCTGTTGGTACGGCAATTACTATAGTTGCGGCAGTAAAATATGCTCGAGTGTCAACATCTAATCCTACAGTAAATATATGATGTGCTCATACGATAAATCCTAAAAATCCAATACCTAGTATAGCATAAATTATTCTTAAATTTCCAAATGTTTCTTTTTTTCCTCTTTCATTTATAATAATTTGTGAAATTAATCCAAATCCAGGTAAAATTAAAATATAAACTTCAGGGTGTCCAAAAAATCAAAATAAATGTTGGTAAAGAATTGGATCTCCTCCTCCTGATGGTTCAAAAAATGATGTATTTAAGTTTCGATCAGTTAATAATATTGTGATAGCTCCGGCTAATACAGGTAAAGATAAAAGTAATAAAATTGCTGTAATAATAATTGATCAAGGAAATAATGAAATTTGATTATAATTTAATGAAATATTTTTTGAATAATAAATTGTTGTAATAAAATTTATTGCTCCTAGAATTGATGATATTCCTGCAATGTGAAGTGAAATAATTCCGTAATCAACTGATATTGATGAGTGAAATGTATTTAATGATAATGGTGGATAAACTGTTCAACCTGTTCCTATTCCGGATCCAGAAATTCTTCTGATAATTAGTAATAAAATTGATGGGATTAATAATCAAAAACTTAAATTATTTATACGTGGAAATGCTATATCTGGTGTTCCTAATATTAAAGGGATTAGTCAATTCCCAAATCCTCCAACTATAAATGGTATAACTATAAAAAAAATTATTAAAAATGCATGAGCTGTAACAATAGTATTATAAAGTTGATCATTATTAATTCATGATCCTGGTGTACTTAGTTCTATTCGAATAATTATTCTTATTGATGATCCAAGTATACCTGATCATATCGCAAAGATAAAGTATAATATTCCAATGTATTTATGGTTTGTTGAATAAAATCATTTTGATATGTTAAATATAAAAATTTAAATTTTTAAGATTGATAAAATTATATATATATATTAATCTTTGAAGGATTAAAGTTTATTAATTAACTTACAATCTTTTTGAAAAATATCATGCCTGAAATTAAGGGATAAATTGTAAATTTATTTATGAATAGATAATTCTGATATTATGAATTAATAAAATTTTATAATTTAAATAAAAATATTAAATTGCAAATTTAAATATATTATGTAAATAATTAAAATTTTAGTAAAAAAAATATATTAGTGAGAAAAAAATAAATAAATAAAATATTTTATTATAAATAAATTTAAATTTTAATTTTTTAAAATTAAATATATAAGTATATTTTATTTGAGTGTCAGAAAAGTTTAAATTGAAAAAATTTAAGTAGTTAAATGTTGAAAATACAGATATTATTATAATAAATAAGATAGTTATTTTAAATATACCTGTTTTTATTAGACTTTGTATTATGTCAATTTTTATAATAAATGAAGTTATTGGGGGTAATTGACAATATAAAAGAATTAAAATTGTTAATTTAAATTTATTTGATTTATTGAAATATAAAAATGATTTAAAATTTGTAGAATTAATAAAATTGAAATGATTCAAAAATATAAAAAGTAAATAAGAAATTGATAAATATATAAAAAAATAATGTATTCAAATTTCATTATTAAAATTAATTAAGAAAATTATTAATGATGAATGAAATATTGATGAATATGAAAATATTAATTTTAATGAAATTTGTGATATTATAAAAATTGGTGATATTAATAATGTTATGTATAGAGTTATGAAAAAAAAAAAATTTAAATTACAAAAATAATAAATAATTAATATTGGGATAAATTTTATAAATGTTGTAAAATAAAAAATAAGAAAGTAATTTATATTTTTTATAATAATATTTGTTCAAAAATGTATTGGTATAATACCTATTTTTATTCAAATAGAAAATATAAATATTATATAATAAATATTTATTTCTTTATTTATTATAATTATTAAAAAAGAAAAAATTATTATTAATCCTGAAATTGAAGAAATTAAAAAATATAAAACTCTTTTTTTATTAAAATTTAAAAAACATATAATAGAAATAAAAATTAAATTTAAAGTTTCTATAATTAATCATAAATAAAAAAAATTTGAAAGATATAAAGTTAAAATAGGTATATAAGATAAAATTAAAGTTAATATAAAAATTGATTTATTATTAAAATTAATTTATAATTAAATTTAGATTTATTAATTATTTAAAAAATAATTTGAGTTTTTCATAAATTATAATTAAAAAATTTAAATTAATATAATATATAAATAAAAAATTTAAAATTAATATAATTTAAAAATTTTTATATTTATTTAATTTTTTTAAATTCTTTAAAATTCAAAATTTTATGTGCAAATACACTTAAATATATTAAAAAATATTTAATTATTAAAAATTTTAAATATCAATAATTTATTAATATTTAAATTTAAATAAAATTTAATTTAAGTTTTTGAAATAAAAAATATTTAGTAATAGTAAAATTTTTACATTAAATATTACATCAAAATAATCCTTTTAATCAGGCATATTACTAATTATATAAAAGAATTAATATATTTTCTATTTTTAGGGTATGAACCTATTAGCTTATGTTATTTAGCTTATTTATATAAATTTATTGTTATACCTATTTAATTAATTTTCTTTATTTATTGATGGTATTAATTAAATTTACATATTTGAAGGGATTTATTTATTATATGTATTTTAATTAATTTCTTTATCAATTGATGTTATTAATTAAATTTGTATATTTAGGGAAATTTATTGTTATACCTATTTAATTAATTTTCTTTATTTATTGATGGTATTAATTAAATTTACATATTTGAAGGGATTTATTTATTATATGTATTTTAATTAATTTCTTTATCAATTGATGTTATTAATTAAATTTGTATATTTAGGGAAATTTATTGTTATACCTATTTAATTAATTTTCTTTATTTATTGATGGTATTAATTAAATTTACATATTTGAAGGGATTTATTTATTATATGTATTTTAATTAATTTCTTTATCAATTGATGTTATTAATTAAATTTGTATATTTAGGGAAATTTATTGTTATACCTATTTAATTAATTTTCTTTATTTATTGATGGTATTAATTAAATTTACATATTTGAAGGGATTTATTTATTATATGTATTTTAATTAATTTCTTTATCAATTGATGTTATTAATTAAATTTGTATATTTAGGGAAATTTATTGTTATACCTATTTAATTAATTTTCTTTATTTATTGATGGTATTAATTAAATTTACATATTTGAAGGGATTTATTTATTATATGTATTTTAATTAATTTCTTTATCAATTGATGTTATTAATTAAATTTGTATATTTAGGGAAATTTATTGTTATACCTATTTAATTAATTTTCTTTATTTATTGATGGTATTAATTAAATTTACATATTTGAAGGGATTTATTTATTATATGTATTTTAATTAATTTCTTTATCAATTGATGTTATTAATTAAATTTGTATATTTAGGGAAATTTATTGTTATACCTATTTAATTAATTTTCTTTATTTATTGATGGTATTAATTAAATTTACATATTTGAAGGGATTTATTTATTATATGTATTTTAATTAATTTCTTTATCAATTGATGTTATTAATTAAATTTGTATATTTAGGGAAATTTATTGTTATACCTATTTAATTAATTTTCTTTATTTATTGATGGTATTAATTAAATTTACATATTTGAAGGGATTTATTTATTATATGTATTTTAATTAATTTCTTTATCAATTGATGTTATTAATTAAATTTGTATATTTAGGGAAATTTATTGTTATACCTAT
>NW_027475220.1:25000-47500 GCF_051020985.1 Nomia melanderi | reverse complement strand
TTGATAATTTCAATATTTTATTTATAGAAAATTTAATTAATTTAATTATTTTTTATATTTATTTATTTTAGTATAAAATATTTTTTTTTTAATATTTTATTTATGAATTTTAAAATAAAAAAAAGAAATAATATAATTATCAATTTATTGTAAAATTTTTAATTTTATTTGTAATAATTTATTGGATATGATTTAAATTTATTAATAAACCAGTGGAAACATTAGGAGGTATCACGTTCATCTAAGATTTATATATTCATATTTAGATTTATTAATAATCACACAAATGATCATATGTATCCTATTAATATATCAAATATTTGGTTAATAATATATAATTATTTATTTAATTTTAAAAATTTTATTAAAAAATAATTTATTTAATCTATATTTATTTATTTATATTTAATTGGTTAATTTTTATTAATTTTGATTAATCTGATTTATTTGTTTTTTTTAATTTAATTTAATATTTTTATTTATTTTTTAATTAATTTATAGGAATAGGCTGGATTAATCTATTTAATAAGATTAATTTGAATTTATAAGAAATTTATTTTAAAATAATTGATATTTATTTATTTTTAGGAGGGGCTACATTTATTTAATATAATTATTTTACGTATTAATTTTTAATTTTAATTTTTTTATTAGTATTTGATAATTTCAATATTTTATTTATAGAAAATTTAATTAATTTAATTATTTTTTATATTTATTTATTTTAGTATAAAATATTGTTAGAAATATATGTATATATATATATATATATAGAATAAAATGAATTTTAATTGAAGAATAAAGTTTAATAGATTGAGTTCTTTCAAATAAAAAATTTTAATTGATAGCATCAATAAGTAAAGAAAAAATTTTACCCAATAACGTTTATAAAAAGTGAAAGAATTTTAGTCGGTAGTTTTAATTTTCAGTGAAAAAATTTTATTGGTAGTAAATTTAATAGATTTAATTTTATTTAGGGAGATTGAATTAAATTTAAAGGATTTATTGCAAATATTTTTTTTTTAAAATGAATTTTAATTGAAGAATAAAGTTTAATAGATTGAGTTCTTTCAAATAAAAAATTTTAATTGATAGCATCAATAAGTAAAGAAAAAATTTTACCCAATAACGTTTATAAAAAGTGAAAGAATTTTAGTCGGTAGTTTTAATTTTCAGTGAAAAAATTTTATTGGTAGTAAATTTAATAGATTTAATTTTATTTAGGGAGATTGAATTAAATTTAAAGGATTTATTGCAAATATTTTTTTTTTTAAAATGAATTTTAATTGAAGAATAAAGTTTAATAGATTGAGTTCTTTCAAATAAAAAATTTTAATTAATAGCATCAATAAGTAAAGAAAAAATTTTACCCAATAACGTTTATAAAAAGTGAAAGAATTTTAGTCGGTAGTTTTAATTTTCAGTGAAAAAATTTTATTGGTAGTAAATTTAATAGATTTAATTTTATTTAGGGAGATTGAATTAAATTTAAAGGATTTATTGCAAATATTTTTTTTTTAAAATGAATTTTAATTGAAGAATAAAGTTTAATAGATTGAGTTCTTTCAAATAAAAAATTTTAATTAATAGCATCAATAAGTAAAGAAAAAATTTTACCCAATAACGTTTATAAAAAGTGAAAGAATTTTAGTCGGTAGTTTTAATTTTCAGTGAAAAAATTTTATTGGTAGTAAATTTAATAGATTTAATTTTATTTAGGGAGATTGAATTAAATTTAAAGGATTTATTGCAAATATTTTTTTTTTAAAATGAATTTTAATTGAAGAATAAAGTTTAATAGATTGAGTTCTTTCAAATAAAAAATTTTAATTAATAGCATCAATAAGTAAAGAAAAAATTTTACCCAATAACGTTTATAAAAAGTGAAAGAATTTTAGTCGGTAGTTTTAATTTTCAGTGAAAAAATTTTATTGGTAGTAAATTTAATAGATTTAATTTTATTTAGGGAGATTGAATTAAATTTAAAGGATTTATTGCAAATATTTTTTTTTTAAAATGAATTTTAATTGAAGAATAAAGTTTAATAGATTGAGTTCTTTCAAATAAAAAATTTTAATTGATAGCATCAATAAGTAAAGAAAAAATTTTACCCAATAACGTTTATAAAAAGTGAAAGAATTTTAGTCGGTAGTTTTAATTTTCAGTGAAAAAATTTTATTGGTAGTAAATTTAATAGATTTAATTTTATTTAGGGAGATTGAATTAAATTTAAAGGATTTATTGCAAATATTTTTTTTTTTAAAATGAATTTTAATTGAAGAATAAAGTTTAATAGATTGAGTTCTTTCAAATAAAAAATTTTAATTAATAGCATCAATAAGTAAAGAAAAAATTTTACCCAATAACGTTTATAAAAAGTGAAAGAATTTTAGTCGGTAGTTTTAATTTTCAGTGAAAAAATTTTATTGGTAGTAAATTTAATAGATTTAATTTTATTTAGGGAGATTGAATTAAATTTAAAGGATTTATTGCAAATATTTTTTTTTTAAAATGAATTTTAATTGAAGAATAAAGTTTAATAGATTGAGTTCTTTCAAATAAAAAATTTTAATTAATAGCATCAATAAGTAAAGAAAAAATTTTACCCAATAACGTTTATAAAAAGTGAAAGAATTTTAGTCGGTAGTTTTAATTTTCAGTGAAAAAATTTTATTGGTAGTAAATTTAATAGATTTAATTTTATTTAGGGAGATTGAATTAAATTTAAAGGATTTATTGCAAATATTTTTTTTTTAAAATGAATTTTAATTGAAGAATAAAGTTTAATAGATTGAGTTCTTTCAAATAAAAAATTTTAATTAATAGCATCAATAAGTAAAGAAAAAATTTTACCCAATAACGTTTATAAAAAGTGAAAGAATTTTAGTCGGTAGTTTTAATTTTCAGTGAAAAAATTTTATTGGTAGTAAATTTAATAGATTTAATTTTATTTAGGGAGATTGAATTAAATTTAAAGGATTTATTGCAAATATTTTTTTTTTAAAATGAATTTTAATTGAAGAATAAAGTTTAATAGATTGAGTTCTTTCAAATAAAAAATTTTAATTAATAGCATCAATAAGTAAAGAAAAAATTTTACCCAATAACGTTTATAAAAAGTGAAAGAATTTTAGTCGGTAGTTTTAATTTTCAGTGAAAAAATTTTATTGGTAGTAAATTTAATAGATTTAATTTTATTTAGGGAGATTGAATTAAATTTAAAGGATTTATTGCAAATATTTTTTTTTTAAAATGAATTTTAATTGAAGAATAAAGTTTAATAGATTGAGTTCTTTCAAATAAAAAATTTTAATTGATAGCATCAATAAGTAAAGAAAAAATTTTACCCAATAACGTTTATAAAAAGTGAAAGAATTTTAGTCGGTAGTTTTAATTTTCAGTGAAAAAATTTTATTGGTAGTAAATTTAATAGATTTAATTTTATTTAGGGAGATTGAATTAAATTTAAAGGATTTATTGCAAATATTTTTTTTTTAAAATGAATTTTAATTGAAGAATAAAGTTTAATAGATTGAGTTCTTTCAAATAAAAAATTTTAATTAATAGCATCAATAAGTAAAGAAAAAATTTTACCCAATAACGTTTATAAAAAGTGAAAGAATTTTAGTCGGTAGTTTTAATTTTCAGTGAAAAAATTTTATTGGTAGTAAATTTAATAGATTTAATTTTATTTAGGGAGATTGAATTAAATTTAAAGGATTTATTGCAAATATTTTTTTTTTAAAATGAATTTTAATTGAAGAATAAAGTTTAATAGATTGAGTTCTTTCAAATAAAAAATTTTAATTAATAGCATCAATAAGTAAAGAAAAAATTTTACCCAATAACGTTTATAAAAAGTGAAAGAATTTTAGTCGGTAGTTTTAATTTTCAGTGAAAAAATTTTATTGGTAGTAAATTTAATAGATTTAATTTTATTTAGGGAGATTGAATTAAATTTAAAGGATTTATTGCAAATATTTTTTTTTTAAAATGAATTTTAATTGAAGAATAAAGTTTAATAGATTGAGTTCTTTCAAATAAAAAATTTTAATTAATAGCATCAATAAGTAAAGAAAAAATTTTACCCAATAACGTTTATAAAAAGTGAAAGAATTTTAGTCGGTAGTTTTAATTTTCAGTGAAAAAATTTTATTGGTAGTAAATTTAATAGATTTAATTTTATTTAGGGAGATTGAATTAAATTTAAAGGATTTATTGCAAATATTTTTTTTTTAAAATGAATTTTAATTGAAGAATAAAGTTTAATAGATTGAGTTCTTTCAAATAAAAAATTTTAATTAATAGCATCAATAAGTAAAGAAAAAATTTTACCCAATAACGTTTATAAAAAGTGAAAGAATTTTAGTCGGTAGTTTTAATTTTCAGTGAAAAAATTTTATTGGTAGTAAATTTAATAGATTTAATTTTATTTAGGGAGATTGAATTAAATTTAAAGGATTTATTGCAAATATTTTTTTTTTAAAATGAATTTTAATTGAAGAATAAAGTTTAATAGATTGAGTTCTTTCAAATAAAAAATTTTAATTAATAGCATCAATAAGTAAAGAAAAAATTTTACCCAATAACGTTTATAAAAAGTGAAAGAATTTTAGTCGGTAGTTTTAATTTTCAGTGAAAAAATTTTATTGGTAGTAAATTTAATAGATTTAATTTTATTTAGGGAGATTGAATTAAATTTAAAGGATTTATTGCAAATATTTTTTTTTTTAAAATGAATTTTAATTGAAGAATAAAGTTTAATAGATTGAGTTCTTTCAAATAAAAAATTTTAATTGATAGCATCAATAAGTAAAGAAAAAATTTTACCCAATAACGTTTATAAAAAGTGAAAGAATTTTAGTCGGTAGTTTTAATTTTCAGTGAAAAAATTTTATTGGTAGTAAATTTAATAGATTTAATTTTATTTAGGGAGATTGAATTAAATTTAAAGGATTTATTGCAAATATTTTTTTTTTAAAATGAATTTTAATTGAAGAATAAAGTTTAATAGATTGAGTTCTTTCAAATAAAAAATTTTAATTGATAGCATCAATAAGTAAAGAAAAAATTTTACCCAATAACGTTTATAAAAAGTGAAAGAATTTTAGTCGGTAGTTTTAATTTTCAGTGAAAAAATTTTATTGGTAGTAAATTTAATAGATTTAATTTTATTTAGGGAGATTGAATTAAATTTAAAGGATTTATTGCAAATATTTTTTTTTTAAAATGAATTTTAATTGAAGAATAAAGTTTAATAGATTGAGTTCTTTCAAATAAAAAATTTTAATTAATAGCATCAATAAGTAAAGAAAAAATTTTACCCAATAACGTTTATAAAAAGTGAAAGAATTTTAGTCGGTAGTTTTAATTTTCAGTGAAAAAATTTTATTGGTAGTAAATTTAATAGATTTAATTTTATTTAGGGAGATTGAATTAAATTTAAAGGATTTATTGCAAATATTTTTTTTTTAAAATGAATTTTAATTGAAGAATAAAGTTTAATAGATTGAGTTCTTTCAAATAAAAAATTTTAATTAATAGCATCAATAAGTAAAGAAAAAATTTTACCCAATAACGTTTATAAAAAGTGAAAGAATTTTAGTCGGTAGTTTTAATTTTCAGTGAAAAAATTTTATTGGTAGTAAATTTAATAGATTTAATTTTATTTAGGGAGATTGAATTAAATTTAAAGGATTTATTGCAAATATTTTTTTTTTAAAATGAATTTTAATTGAAGAATAAAGTTTTTGATTTTTGAATTATAATTAATTATTTAATTTAATTTATTATATAAAATTTTTATTTATTAGAATTTTAATAATTTTAATAATTTTATTTAGAAATTAATTTTTTTTTATTAATTAATGTTATAATTAGGAATTTAATTTAAATAAAGGATGAATAAGTGCCAGCATCTGCGGTTAAACTTTATTTATAAATTAATTTAATTAAATTTAAAATAATTTGTTTATGAAATTAATTTTTATTAAGTTTTATTAGTGAAATATATATAAATTTAATTAATTTAATTTTTATTAATATTATTTTTATTAAATATTTAAATTAAACTAGGATTAGATACCCTACTATAGATATGAAAGTTGTAATTTAACAATTAAATGTTGATCATTAAAATTAAAAAATTTGGCGGTTAAATATCTTTAAATTAGAGGAATTTGTAGATTAATTTGATAGTCCACGTTAAGATATACTAAAAAATTGGTTATGTATTGTCGTTTATTAAGATTATAGATTTAAATTTTATAATTAAAAAATATTTTTAATAATATAAGAATTCAGATCAAAATGTATTTTTTTTTAGGTTTATATGAATTACATTAAATTAAATTTTTGAATTTAAAATTTTAATATTTTAATAAAATTGGATTTAAAAGTAAATTAAATAAAATTTTATTATTTGAAATATTTTTTATTTAATGTACAAATCGCCCGTCAATTTCAATAGTATTGAAATAAGTCGTAACAAAGTTAGTGTATTGGAAAATGTACTTTTTTAAAATTTTAGTTTAATAAAAATTTTTTATTTACAATAAAAAGATTAATTTTTATAATTTAAAATTTTATTAAATATTATATATATATATATATATATTAAATTTGTTATATTTATTTTTTAAAGAAAATAATTTAATTTTATATTGTTTTAGTAAAATTTTTGAATAAATTTATTTTTTATTAAATAGTATTGTGAAAGAAATATTTTAATTTTATAAAAATAAAATTTATTTTTGTACCTTTTGTATCAGGGTTATTTAATTTATATATATAGATTTATAAATCTCGAAAATAAAATGATCTAAATAAATATAATTTTATATGTAGTAAAATGTTTATTAATATTTATTTAGAAATGAAATTTTATTCAAATTTTAGATATCTAGTTATTTTAGAATTGAATTTAATTCATATATTTAAGTTAATTTTTATTATTTTTATTATATTAATATATATATATATATATAATTAAAAATTTATTAAATATAAAAAATTTATGGGATAATCTATAAATTTATTTATAATTATAAAATTTAGATTTTTATAAATTTATAAACATGAAATTTGTTATTGATATAGAAAATTTTATAATTTATTTTTATCTATTATTAATTTAATTTTATTAATATATTTTTTATAAAATAATATTTTAGAATTAATTGAAATTATTTATAATGATTAAATTAGTAATTGAATTTATTTATGAATAAAATATATTATAATATATAATATATATATATATATATTTAAAGAATTCGGCAAAATTTATATTCAAATGTTTAACAAAAACATTTCTTTTTGATTATTATTTTAAGGTAAGCTCTACTCAATGAATTTAATTTTAAATAGTTGCAGTATTTATAACTGTGCAAAGGTAGCATAATAATTTGGCTTTTAATTAAGGTCTTGTATAAATGAGTTAATGAAATATAAACTGTTTCAAGTATAAATTATGAATTTAAATTTTAAGTAAAAATGCTTAATTTTTTTTAAGGGACGAGAAGACCCTATAGAATTTTATAATTTAATTTATTAAATATTATTTAAAGTTTAATTTTAATTTAATTAATTTATTATTTAATTGGGAGGATGTTTAAATTTAATAAACTTTAAAATATTTTAATCAATAATTATTGTAAAATTTTTGAGATTTTTTTAAAATTATTAGAAAAAAATTACCTTAGGGATAACAGCATAATATTTTTGGGAAGATCGTATTTATAAAAATGTTTATGACCTCGATGTTGAATTAAAATTAAATTTAAATGAAGACATTTAAATATTAAGTCTGTTCGACTTTTTAAATTTTACATGATTTGAGTTCAGATCGGCGTAAGCCAGATCAGTTTCTATCTTTAAATTAATTTTAAATTTTTGTACGAAAGGACTAAGTTTAAATAAATGTTATTTTTTGGTTAATTTAAATTTATTAATAATTATCTTGGCAGAAAAGTGTTATAAATTTAGAATTTATGAATATTATAAGAATAAGTATTATAATAGATAATAATTTTATTTGAATTTAGAATAATTATTTTAGATTTTTTTATATTTATAATTTTATTAATTTTTAATTTAATTAGAATAGCTTTTTTGACATTATTTGAACGTAAATTATTAAGTTTAGTTCAATTTCGGGTTGGGCCAAATAAAGTTGGATTTTTAGGATTTTTACAACCTTTTAGAGATGCAATTAAATTATTAAGTAAAGAATTATTTTTAGTTATAAAAAGAAAGTTTTTGATTTATATATTTATACCTATTTTAATATTTTTATTTTCTATATTAATTTGATTTATTTACCCAATAAGTTGTTATATGATTTTTTTTGATTATGGTATTTTATTTATGTTAATAATTATTGGGTTAAATGTTTATCCTGTAATATTTAGAGGTTGAATTTCTAATTCAAATTATTCAATGTTAGGTTCTATTCGATCTATTGCTCAATCAGTTTCTTATGAAGTTAGTTTATTTTTAATTTTATTTTCTTTAATTTTATTAATTGAAGATTTTTCATTTTATAATTTTTTAAAGTATCAATTATATATATATATATTTATATATATATTTCCTATTTATTTAATGTTTTTAATTAGTATATTAGTTGAATTAAATCGTTCACCTTTTGACTTAATTGAAGGTGAATCTGAATTAGTTTCAGGATTTAATATTGAATATTTTAGAGGTACATTTACATTAATTTTTATATCTGAATATTTAAGAATTGTTTTTGTTAGAGTAATTATAGTATTGATTTTTTTTGGTGTAGATTTTGTAAGATGAAATTTTGCGTTATTTGTTGATATTCATTTTTTTTTCATTATTTTAATACGTTCAATTTGTCCGCGAATTCGGTATGATCAATTAATAGATTTATGTTGAAAAAAGTTTTTATTAATTTCTTTATATTATATTTTGTTAAATTTTATATTTAAAGAATTTTTATTAATAATTATTTTTTAAAGTTAATAGATTTATTTAAAATCTATATTATATTTTCAAAATATATGCTTATTTCAAGCTCATTAACTTAGTTATGATAAATAAGTTTATCTCAAAAATAATTTAAAATTGGGGAGGTAAAAAAATAAGAAAAATAAATAATTGAAAATAATTGTGTTAATTGAATATATGGATATTCAATTAATTGTCTACCTAGTCATGTTAGTATAATAAATGATATAATGAATAACCAAAAATTTATTTTATTTAAATAATAATATTTGCATGAATTTATATTATTTTTATTTGATATTGTTAATATAATTAAAATTAAAATTGATAATATTAAAAAAATTACACCTCCTAATTTATTTGGAATGGATCGAAGAATAGCATATGCAAATAAGAAGTATCATTCAGGTTTAATATGTTCAGGAGTAATTATTGGGTTTGCAAGAATAAAATTATCAGGGTCACTTAGTATGTAAGGAAATTTTATTGTGATTAAGAAAAAAATTGTTAAAATAATTATGTAACCAAATAAATCTTTAATAATAAAATAAGGGTTGAAAGATAATATATAAAGTTTTCTTGTTAACCCTATAGAGTTATGAGAGAATCTTAAATGTAAAAAAAATAAATGTAGAATTACTAATAATAAAATAATTATTGGTAAAATAAAATGAAAAGAATAGAATCGATTTAAAGTAGCGTTATTAATTGAAAATCCACCTCAAATTCATTGAACTAATATTTGTCCTAAGTATGGGATAGCTGATAATAAATTAGTAATTACAGTTGCTCCCCAAAAAGATATTTGTCCTCAAGGTAACACATATCCTAAAAATGCTGTTGCTATTGATAGTAATAAAATAATAATTCCAATTAATCATACTTTTGTAAGTGTGAATGAAAAATAGTAGATTCCTCGGGCGATATGTAAAAATATTGATATAAAAAAGAATGAGGCTCCATTTATATGAGTTAATCGTATAAATCACCCAAGATTAATATTTTTTATAATATGAATAGTTCTATTAAAGGCTAGATTTATATTTGGACAATAATGAAAAGATAAAAATAATCCAGAAATAATTTGAATTATTAAGAATAATCCTAAAATTGATCCTAAATTTCATAAGTAGTTAATACTTATTGGAGTTGGTAGGTTAATTAGTGATAAATTAAGTATTTTTATTAATGGATTAATATTTATAAATTTATAAAAAATTTTATTCTTCATAGATTAATTTTTTATTTTTCGTAATGATTGATTTGTTTTACTAGTTATAGAAATTTTTATTGTTAAAATTAAAATTAATAGTAATAATCTTATTAAATAAAAAATAATTAAAGTATATGGATATTCATAAATTTTGTAAATATTAACATTTTCATTAGTTGAATTAATAATTATTTTTTTATTTTTGCATAAAAGTAAAGTTAAAGAAAATAAAAATAAAAATATAAAATTTATGAAAAGAAAATATTTATCTATTTTATTTTTTTTAGAAATAAATGAATTATTTATTATTCTGACAAAGTATATAAATATAATTAGTATACTTCTAATAATTGTAATAAAAATTATTATTAAATATAAAGATTTTTTTGGTATAAAAATGTAGTTAATTATTATTAAAGTTATTGTATAATAAATTAATGTTATTATAAAATTTATAGGAGGTAAATTATTTTTTGAGATATTATATAATTTTATTCATAGTAATATAATGATTTTTAAAATGATAATTTTTACAAATAGTTCAATTAGCTATAAGAAATAAATTTCTGATTTTAATTTACAAAATTAATATTTTTATATTTAAATTATATAGCTTATCGAATTTATCAAAAAATAGTTTTAAAGAAAATTTTAATTTTGGAGATTAAAGATATTATTTTTAAATAATTTTTTTGAAATTTATTGAATAAATTTATTTTATAAATTAATTTTTTTAGAAGTTTTTAGGGAATTTAATTATATATTATTATTATTTGTTATAATTTTATTAATAATATTAAGATTTAAGAGATTTTTATTAATTTTAATTTGTTTAGAGTTTTTATTAATTTTAATTTTACATTTAACTTTAATATTGTCAGATTTAGATTTAAATGATTGATTATTTTTAGTTGTTTTAATTATAGGTGTTTGTGAGAGTTTAATTGGGCTAGGTTTAATAATTAGAATAATTTTTTTATTTGGGAATCAAAGTGTTAAAGTATTAAATTTAATATGATAATTTATGTAATTTTTATAATAATCTTATTAATTTTTTTTAATAGTAAGTATTTATTAGGAATATTAATATTATTATTTTGTATAATTCCATTTCTTTGTTTTAATCAATTTGTAGAAAATGGGATAATTAATGAAATATTAGGAATAAATTTATATTCTTATATATTATTATCATTAACATTTTTAATTTTTGGGTTAATTTTTATTTTTTTTGATGTTAAAAATAATGATTTTTTTTATTTTAAAATATTAATATTGACATTATTAATTTCTTTAATTTTTGTTTTTACTTCAATAAATTTATTAATATTTTATTTTATATTTGAAATTAGGTTAGTTCTTATATTTTTTATTATTATAAAATGAGGGATAGGTGAAATACGAGAGTTAGCTTCATTTTATTTATTATTTTATACAATATTTTTTTCTTTACCTTTTTTAATTTTTATTTTAGATTTATATTATTTTTATAATATTTTAATGATGTATTACTTTGAAATATTAAAAATTAAATATTTAAATATGTTTATATTTTTATTTTTTATGTTTACATTTTTTGTTAAGATTCCTATATTTATATTCCATTCTTGATTATTGAAAGCTCATGTTGAGGCTCCTGTTATTGGATCAATAATTTTAGCAGGAATTTTATTAAAATTAGGAATTTATGGTTTAATTCGTTTTATATTAATATTTATAAAAAATTTTATTGAATTTAATGAAATTATTATATATTTTAGAATTTTTGGATCAATATTAATTAGTATTTTATGTATACGTCAAATTGATATAAAAATTTTAGTGGCTTATTCTTCAGTTGTTCATATAGGATTAACATTAAGAGGGATAATAACATTAATAAATAGTGGGGTTAAAGGTAGTTATATAATAATAATTTCTCATGGTTTATGTTCATCAGGGTTATTTTTTTTAGTAAATTTATGTTATTTATTAAGAAATAGACGATTGATATTAATAAATAAAGGATTAATAAATTTATACCCTAGAATATCTTTAATATGATTTTTATTATGTACTTCAAATTTATCTGCTCCATTATCATTAAATTTAATTAGTGAAATTTTTTTAATTATAAGTTTAGTTAATTGAAATTTTTTAAATTTATTTATTTTAATAATTTTAATATTTTTTAGATTTTTTTATTCACTAAATTTATTTAGATATACTCAACATGGTGAATTTAATTTTTGTAAAATTAATAAATATAGGTTAATAGATTATTTAATTGTTTTATCTCATTGAATTCCTTTAAATTTATTTATTTTTAATTTATCAATATTTTTATAATTTGATTAATTAAATTTAAGTAGTTTAAAAAAAAATATTGAATTGTGATTTCAAAGATGTAATTGATTACTTTAAATTATTATTATAAAATTTATAGTTTATTTTTTATTTATATTTTTTTCTTCTTTTTTTTTTTTTTTTTTTGGATTTTATTTATATTTATTTAAAATTATTTATTTTATAGAATGAGTAATTATTGAAATAAATTCTATAAAATTTAGATTTGTTATTTATATTGATTTTATATCTATAATATATTTAAGTACAGTTATTTTAATTACTGGGATTGTTATATTATATAGTATTGAATATATAGAAAATGATTTGTATATTGAACGTTTTAAATTATTAGTTTTTATTTTTATGATTTCTATATGTTTTATAATTTTGAGACCAAGAATAATTGGTATTATTTTAGGGTGAGATGGGTTAGGATTAATTTCTTATTGTTTAGTAATTTATTATCAAAATAAAAATTCTTATAATTCTGGTATATTAACTGTTTGTTGTAATCGGTTAGGAGATGTAGCTTTAATTTTAATTATTTGTATATTGTCATTTTTTGGTTCTTGAAATATTTTTTTTTATCAAGATTTTAAATTAATTTCATTATTTATGTTAATTATGATATTAACTAAAAGTGCACAGTTTCCATTTTCTTTTTGATTACCTGCAGCTATAACTGCACCAACACCTGTTTCTTCATTGGTTCATTCATCAACTTTAGTAACTGCAGGTGTTTATTTATTGATTCGGTATAATAAAATATTTATAGATTTAAATTTTATGAATATTTTAATATTATTAATTTTTAGTTTTACAATATTTATATCTGGTTTAATAGCAAATTTTGAAATAAATTTTAAGAAAGTTATTGCTTTATCAACTTTAAGTCAGTTAAGTTTTATAATAAGTATTTTATTATTAGGAAATGTTGATTTAGGATTTTTTCATTTAATTTGTCATGCTTTATTTAAATCTACAATATTTTTAAGTGTTGGAAGTTTTATTCATATGAATTTGGGTATTCAAGATTTACGTTTTTTTAGAGGTAATTTTTATATTAATCCTTTAAAGAGATTTATATTTATTTTATCAATTTTAAATTTATGTGGATTTCCTTTTATTACTGGTTTTTTTTCTAAAGATTTAATTATAGAAATATTTTATAATTTTAATTTAATTATTTTAATTATAATAATTTTGTATATTTCAATTGTATTAACAGTAAGTTATAGTATTCGTTTATTAAATTGAGTATTAATTTATTATATTAATTATTTTAGATATTTATATGTAAATGAAAGAAGATCTAAATATATAAATTATTCATTTATTTTAATAGGAGGTTTTAGTATTTTTTATGGTAAATATTTTTATAATATATTTATTTATGAAAATTTTAAAATAACATTAAATGATAAATATGTATTATTATTAATATATTTTTTATCTTTAATGTTTTATTTTGAATTTAAAAGTTTAATTTTTTTAAAAAAGAGAGTTTTTGTTAAAATATCAAATTTTATTTTAAGTATATTTTATTCAGAATATTTATTAAAAATTTTTTATGTTTGATTTATTAATAAGATATTTAATTTTGAAATTATATTTGATAAATCTGTAGATAAAGTTTTTGTGATAAATTTAAAGTTTTTGATAAATTTTATAATTAAAAATAATGTTTTAATAAAAATTTATAAAAAAAATGTTGGTGTTGTAAATATATTATTTTATTATTTTATTATTTTTATGTTTTTTTTATTTATATAAATTTTATTGTATTTAAATAGCTTAATTAAGAGTATTATATTGAAAATATAATTGTAATTGTAAAATTTTTAAATATTTATAAATTTTTAGGTAAAATTTTTTTTATACTGAAAATATAATGTTTTTAATAAACTATATAAATTTAGAAATATAAATGATTTTATTTTCATTTAAGAATGAATTAGAAGTTCATGAATTTTATTTCATTAATTGGAATATTTTGTATTCATTTAAATTATTAACATTAATTTACCTCTATTTTGGTTTCAATTAATTAAGATATATTTAAAAATTATTTTAAATTGCAATTTTAATGTTATATTTAAATTTATTAACTAATATCCTAATTTTTTATTTATATATATAGGAATAAATTTATCCAATAATTAAGTCGAAATTAATTTGTATTATTTTACTTTATATATAGTTGTATAATTTAAATTCATGTTAAATAATTATATGTCCATTCGTATCACAAACTTATAAAGAGGATTAAAATAAATATTAAAAAAATAAATATTCTTAATTTTTGTAAGCTATTTAATGAATTAATAATAGGTAGAATTAAAATAATTTCTATATCAAAAATTAAAAATATTAAAGTAATTAAAAAAAATTGAATAGAAAATGGTAATTGTGGGGGTGTTAATTGATCAAATCCGCATTCAAATGGTTTTATTTTTTCTCGGTCTTTATTATTTTTTAATGATAAAAATTTATTAATAGATAAAATTAATAATGGAATTAAAATTAAAAATATTACAATAATTAATATTGAAAGTATTATATAAATTAAGTTTTATTTAAATTTTTTAATTGGAAATTAAATGTAGTTTTGTTATACTATTTATATAATTTAATATATTCATCAATAAATTAAAATGTATAAAATTAATCAAATTATATCAACAAAATGTCAATATCATGATGCTAAATCAAAATTTAAATGATGAATTATTGAAAAATGATTTTTTTTTAATCGTAAAGAGCAAATAATTAAAAATATAGTTCCAATAATTACATGAATTCCATGAAATCCTGTAGCTATGAAAAAGATTGACCCAAAAATTCTGTCATTAAATGTAAAATTAGATTCTAGATATTCAATATATTGAAGTATTGAAAAATATATTCCTAAATAGATTGTTATATTTAATAATTTTAATGATTTTTTATAGTTATTTTTAATTAAATTATGTCTTCATGTGATTGTTATTCCTGAATAAATTAAAATAATTGAGTTTAGTAATGGGATGTCATATGGATTAAATATATTAATTATTTTTGGGGGTCATAAATTTCCAATTTCTATTGAAGGTGAAATTGATGAATGTAAAAAAGTTCAAAAAAATGAAATAAAGAAAAATAATTCAGAAATAATAAATAGAATTATTCTAAATTTAATTATATTTATAATATTTAGGGTATGAAATCCTTGAAATGTTCTTTCTCGAATTAGATCTCGTCATCATTGGTATGATGTTAATATTAATGTAAATAAATTTAATAAATTAAGAAGAGAAAAATTTAAGTTAAATCTAATGATATTATTAAATAATAAATTTATTAGATTAAATGATAAAATTAATGGTCAAGGTCTATTTGTTGTTATATGAAATGGATTATTTTTTGAATTTATAATTGTATTAATTTTCATAAATTTAACTAGTTTGTTTCATTAAAATAAAGTAATGATAAAATTGTAAATACATATGATTGAATGAATGCTACAGAAATTTCTAAAATTATTAATAAATTTTGAATAATAATTATTATTGGAATGAATTTAATTGATAAATTTGTTATTGAAGAACCTAATAAAGATAGAAGTAAGTGACCAGCTAATATATTTGCGGATAATCGAATTGCTAAGGTTCATGGTCGAATAAAGTTTCTGATTGATTCAATTATTACTATAAATCTTATTAATATAGAAGGTGTATTTATAGGTACAAGATGAATTAATATATGTTTTGTATTTTTAATTCAACCAAATATTATAAATCTAATTCATAATCTTAAAGATAAACTTAAATTAATTCTTATATGTCTTGTTGGTGTAAATACGTAAGGTATTAAACTAATTAAATTTATATTTATAATTAAATAGAATAATCTTAAAAATATAATTAAATTATAATGGTTAATTTTTTTTGTTAAAATTTTAAATTCATTTAAAATAAAGTTTATTAATATAATTCATTTAAAATTAAATCGTGAGGGGATAAATCAATAAGATCAATTAAAAATTAAAATAGGTCAAATTATAATGATTCAATTTAGAGAATAATTATTAGATGTTGAAGGATCAAAGATTGAGAATATATTTGTTATCATAATATTTTTGAATAATTATTATCATTTTTTTTTGAAGTTTATTTTTTTTTGAGTTATTTTATTTTTGTAAATAAAATTATTTATTATGAAATGAATTAATATTGTGATGATTGTAAATAAAATAATAATAAAAATTAAAATTAAAGTTCATTTTATAGGTCTTATTTGAGGAATAAAAGAATTTTTAATTATCATTAAGAATATTTTTTTATTATATTTAACTTAAAAGGTTAATTCTTTATTTTTAAGATACTTAATGGATAAAAAAATATTTTTATAAAATAATTTTAAATTGACAATTTAATGTTATTTAATTTAACTAATTCTTTTTAATTTATAAGTTTAATTTATTAATTCAATTAGTAAAGTTTTTTAAATTTGTTCTTTCAATGGTAATTGGTATAAATGAATGGTAAGCTCCGCAAATTTCTGAACATTGTCCAAAATATAATCCTGGTCGTAATGAAATTAATGATATTTGATTAATTCGTCCTGGAGTTGCATCTATTTTAATTCCTATTGAAGGAACTGTTCATGAATGAATAACATCTATTGATGTTGTTAATATACGAATTGGGGTATTAAATGGAATGATTAATCGATTATCTACATCTAGTAACCGAAATGAGTTTAATTCTAATAGATTAATTATATATGAATCAATTGAATTATTATTAAATTCTGGGTATTCGTAAGATCAGTATCATTGATGTCCAATTGATTTAATTGAAAAAAAAGTTGGATTTCATAATTCATCAATAAAGTAAAGTATTTTTAATGATGGGATAGAAATAATTAATAGTATAATTATTGGAATGATAGTTCAAATTATTTCTAAGTTATGATTTTTAATAAATTTTAAATTAATGAATTTATTTTCTATAATTATAAAATTTATATAAATAATAGATATAGTAATTATTATTAAAATAATTATTGTAAAATTATAAAAATAAATTAGATTATCTATTAATGGTGAATTTGGGTCTGGGAATGAATATATATTTCAATGAGCAATTTTTAATAAAAATTTACATTTTATTTATGGTGTTTAAGACCATTGCACTTAAATCTGCCATATTAAATTAATTTTTTAAAAGAATTATAGGTAATTCATTAAAACAATGTTCTGAAGGGGATAAATTAATTCATTCTAATGATGAAAAGATATATTTTAATAGAATTAATCGTTGTTTAATTAAACTTTCAAGTATAATAAAAATGAAAAAAATTAATCTATTAAATGAAATTAATGATCCAATTGAAGAGATTAAATTTCAACAATAATATGCATCTGGGTAATCAGAGTATCGTCGTGGTATTCTTATTAATCCTAAAAAATGTTGAGGAAAAAATGTTAAATTTACTCCAATAAATATTATAAAAAAATGAATATTTAATAATTTTTTATTTAATGTTAATATAGTAAAATTTGGATATCAATGAATAATTCTTGAAAAAATTGCAAAGACAGCTCCTATTGATAAAACGTAATGAAAGTGACCAATAACATAGTATGTGTCATGAAGAATAATATCAATTGATGAATTAGATAATATAATTCCTGATAATCCACCAATTGTAAATAATGAGATAAATCCTAAAGATCATAAAATTGATGGGTTTAAGAAAATTTTAGTTCTATAGAATGTTGATAATCATCTGAATACTTTAATTCCTGTTGGTACGGCAATTACTATAGTTGCGGCAGTAAAATATGCTCGAGTGTCAACATCTAATCCTACAGTAAATATATGATGTGCTCATACGATAAATCCTAAAAATCCAATACCTAGTATAGCATAAATTATTCTTAAATTTCCAAATGTTTCTTTTTTTCCTCTTTCATTTATAATAATTTGTGAAATTAATCCAAATCCAGGTAAAATTAAAATATAAACTTCAGGGTGTCCAAAAAATCAAAATAAATGTTGGTAAAGAATTGGATCTCCTCCTCCTGATGGTTCAAAAAATGATGTATTTAAGTTTCGATCAGTTAATAATATTGTGATAGCTCCGGCTAATACAGGTAAAGATAAAAGTAATAAAATTGCTGTAATAATAATTGATCAAGGAAATAATGAAATTTGATTATAATTTAATGAAATATTTTTTGAATAATAAATTGTTGTAATAAAATTTATTGCTCCTAGAATTGATGATATTCCTGCAATGTGAAGTGAAATAATTCCGTAATCAACTGATATTGATGAGTGAAATGTATTTAATGATAATGGTGGATAAACTGTTCAACCTGTTCCTATTCCGGATCCAGAAATTCTTCTGATAATTAGTAATAAAATTGATGGGATTAATAATCAAAAACTTAAATTATTTATACGTGGAAATGCTATATCTGGTGTTCCTAATATTAAAGGGATTAGTCAATTCCCAAATCCTCCAACTATAAATGGTATAACTATAAAAAAAATTATTAAAAATGCATGAGCTGTAACAATAGTATTATAAAGTTGATCATTATTAATTCATGATCCTGGTGTACTTAGTTCTATTCGAATAATTATTCTTATTGATGATCCAAGTATACCTGATCATATCGCAAAGATAAAGTATAATATTCCAATGTATTTATGGTTTGTTGAATAAAATCATTTTGATATGTTAAATATAAAAATTTAAATTTTTAAGATTGATAAAATTATATATATATATTAATCTTTGAAGGATTAAAGTTTATTAATTAACTTACAATCTTTTTGAAAAATATCATGCCTGAAATTAAGGGATAAATTGTAAATTTATTTATGAATAGATAATTCTGATATTATGAATTAATAAAATTTTATAATTTAAATAAAAATATTAAATTGCAAATTTAAATATATTATGTAAATAATTAAAATTTTAGTAAAAAAAATATATTAGTGAGAAAAAAATAAATAAATAAAATATTTTATTATAAATAAATTTAAATTTTAATTTTTTAAAATTAAATATATAAGTATATTTTATTTGAGTGTCAGAAAAGTTTAAATTGAAAAAATTTAAGTAGTTAAATGTTGAAAATACAGATATTATTATAATAAATAAGATAGTTATTTTAAATATACCTGTTTTTATTAGACTTTGTATTATGTCAATTTTTATAATAAATGAAGTTATTGGGGGTAATTGACAATATAAAAGAATTAAAATTGTTAATTTAAATTTATTTGATTTATTGAAATATAAAAATGATTTAAAATTTGTAGAATTAATAAAATTGAAATGATTCAAAAATATAAAAAGTAAATAAGAAATTGATAAATATATAAAAAAATAATGTATTCAAATTTCATTATTAAAATTAATTAAGAAAATTATTAATGATGAATGAAATATTGATGAATATGAAAATATTAATTTTAATGAAATTTGTGATATTATAAAAATTGGTGATATTAATAATGTTATGTATAGAGTTATGAAAAAAAAAAAATTTAAATTACAAAAATAATAAATAATTAATATTGGGATAAATTTTATAAATGTTGTAAAATAAAAAATAAGAAAGTAATTTATATTTTTTATAATAATATTTGTTCAAAAATGTATTGGTATAATACCTATTTTTATTCAAATAGAAAATATAAATATTATATAATAAATATTTATTTCTTTATTTATTATAATTATTAAAAAAGAAAAAATTATTATTAATCCTGAAATTGAAGAAATTAAAAAATATAAAACTCTTTTTTTATTAAAATTTAAAAAACATATAATAGAAATAAAAATTAAATTTAAAGTTTCTATAATTAATCATAAATAAAAAAAATTTGAAAGATATAAAGTTAAAATAGGTATATAAGATAAAATTAAAGTTAATATAAAAATTGATTTATTATTAAAATTAATTTATAATTAAATTTAGATTTATTAATTATTTAAAAAATAATTTGAGTTTTTCATAAATTATAATTAAAAAATTTAAATTAATATAATATATAAATAAAAAATTTAAAATTAATATAATTTAAAAATTTTTATATTTATTTAATTTTTTTAAATTCTTTAAAATTCAAAATTTTATGTGCAAATACACTTAAATATATTAAAAAATATTTAATTATTAAAAATTTTAAATATCAATAATTTATTAATATTTAAATTTAAATAAAATTTAATTTAAGTTTTTGAAATAAAAAATATTTAGTAATAGTAAAATTTTTACATTAAATATTACATCAAAATAATCCTTTTAATCAGGCATATTACTAATTATATAAAAGAATTAATATATTTTCTATTTTTAGGGTATGAACCTATTAGCTTATGTTATTTAGCTTATTTATATAAATTTATTGTTATACCTATTTAATTAATTTTCTTTATTTATTGATGGTATTAATTAAATTTACATATTTGAAGGGATTTATTTATTATATGTATTTTAATTAATTTCTTTATCAATTGATGTTATTAATTAAATTTGTATATTTAGGGAAATTTATTGTTATACCTATTTAATTAATTTTCTTTATTTATTGATGGTATTAATTAAATTTACATATTTGAAGGGATTTATTTATTATATGTATTTTAATTAATTTCTTTATCAATTGATGTTATTAATTAAATTTGTATATTTAGGGAAATTTATTGTTATACCTATTTAATTAATTTTCTTTATTTATTGATGGTATTAATTAAATTTACATATTTGAAGGGATTTATTTATTATATGTATTTTAATTAATTTCTTTATCAATTGATGTTATTAATTAAATTTGTATATTTAGGGAAATTTATTGTTATACCTATTTAATTAATTTTCTTTATTTATTGATGGTATTAATTAAATTTACATATTTGAAGGGATTTATTTATTATATGTATTTTAATTAATTTCTTTATCAATTGATGTTATTAATTAAATTTGTATATTTAGGGAAATTTATTGTTATACCTATTTAATTAATTTTCTTTATTTATTGATGGTATTAATTAAATTTACATATTTGAAGGGATTTATTTATTATATGTATTTTAATTAATTTCTTTATCAATTGATGTTATTAATTAAATTTGTATATTTAGGGAAATTTATTGTTATACCTATTTAATTAATTTTCTTTATTTATTGATGGTATTAATTAAATTTACATATTTGAAGGGATTTATTTATTATATGTATTTTAATTAATTTCTTTATCAATTGATGTTATTAATTAAATTTGTATATTTAGGGAAATTTATTGTTATACCTATTTAATTAATTTTCTTTATTTATTGATGGTATTAATTAAATTTACATATTTGAAGGGATTTATTTATTATATGTATTTTAATTAATTTCTTTATCAATTGATGTTATTAATTAAATTTGTATATTTAGGGAAATTTATTGTTATACCTATTTAATTAATTTTCTTTATTTATTGATGGTATTAATTAAATTTACATATTTGAAGGGATTTATTTATTATATGTATTTTAATTAATTTCTTTATCAATTGATGTTATTAATTAAATTTGTATATTTAGGGAAATTTATTGTTATACCTATTTAATTAATTTTCTTTATTTATTGATGGTATTAATTAAATTTACATATTTGAAGGGATTTATTTATTATATGTATTTTAATTAATTTCTTTATCAATTGATGTTATTAATTAAATTTGTATATTTAGGGAAATTTATTGTTATACCTATTTAATTAATTTTCTTTATTTATTGATGGTATTAATTAAATTTACATATTTGAAGGGATTTATTTATTATATGTATTTTAATTAATTTCTTTATCAATTGATGTTATTAATTAAATTTGTATATTTAGGGAAATTTATTGTTATACCTATTTAATTAATTTTCTTTATTTATTGATGGTATTAATTAAATTTACATATTTGAAGGGATTTATTTAT
>NW_027475220.1:0-20000 GCF_051020985.1 Nomia melanderi | reverse complement strand
AAAATGAATTTTAATTGAAGAATAAAGTTTAATAGATTGAGTTCTTTCAAATAAAAAATTTTAATTAATAGCATCAATAAGTAAAGAAAAAATTTTACCCAATAACGTTTATAAAAAGTGAAAGAATTTTAGTCGGTAGTTTTAATTTTCAGTGAAAAAATTTTATTGGTAGTAAATTTAATAGATTTAATTTTATTTAGGGAGATTGAATTAAATTTAAAGGATTTATTGCAAATATTTTTTTTTTAAAATGAATTTTAATTGAAGAATAAAGTTTAATAGATTGAGTTCTTTCAAATAAAAAATTTTAATTAATAGCATCAATAAGTAAAGAAAAAATTTTACCCAATAACGTTTATAAAAAGTGAAAGAATTTTAGTCGGTAGTTTTAATTTTCAGTGAAAAAATTTTATTGGTAGTAAATTTAATAGATTTAATTTTATTTAGGGAGATTGAATTAAATTTAAAGGATTTATTGCAAATATTTTTTTTTTAAAATGAATTTTAATTGAAGAATAAAGTTTAATAGATTGAGTTCTTTCAAATAAAAAATTTTAATTAATAGCATCAATAAGTAAAGAAAAAATTTTACCCAATAACGTTTATAAAAAGTGAAAGAATTTTAGTCGGTAGTTTTAATTTTCAGTGAAAAAATTTTATTGGTAGTAAATTTAATAGATTTAATTTTATTTAGGGAGATTGAATTAAATTTAAAGGATTTATTGCAAATATTTTTTTTTTAAAATGAATTTTAATTGAAGAATAAAGTTTAATAGATTGAGTTCTTTCAAATAAAAAATTTTAATTGATAGCATCAATAAGTAAAGAAAAAATTTTACCCAATAACGTTTATAAAAAGTGAAAGAATTTTAGTCGGTAGTTTTAATTTTCAGTGAAAAAATTTTATTGGTAGTAAATTTAATAGATTTAATTTTATTTAGGGAGATTGAATTAAATTTAAAGGATTTATTGCAAATATTTTTTTTTTTAAAATGAATTTTAATTGAAGAATAAAGTTTAATAGATTGAGTTCTTTCAAATAAAAAATTTTAATTGATAGCATCAATAAGTAAAGAAAAAATTTTACCCAATAACGTTTATAAAAAGTGAAAGAATTTTAGTCGGTAGTTTTAATTTTCAGTGAAAAAATTTTATTGGTAGTAAATTTAATAGATTTAATTTTATTTAGGGAGATTGAATTAAATTTAAAGGATTTATTGCAAATATTTTTTTTTTAAAATGAATTTTAATTGAAGAATAAAGTTTAATAGATTGAGTTCTTTCAAATAAAAAATTTTAATTAATAGCATCAATAAGTAAAGAAAAAATTTTACCCAATAACGTTTATAAAAAGTGAAAGAATTTTAGTCGGTAGTTTTAATTTTCAGTGAAAAAATTTTATTGGTAGTAAATTTAATAGATTTAATTTTATTTAGGGAGATTGAATTAAATTTAAAGGATTTATTGCAAATATTTTTTTTTTAAAATGAATTTTAATTGAAGAATAAAGTTTAATAGATTGAGTTCTTTCAAATAAAAAATTTTAATTAATAGCATCAATAAGTAAAGAAAAAATTTTACCCAATAACGTTTATAAAAAGTGAAAGAATTTTAGTCGGTAGTTTTAATTTTCAGTGAAAAAATTTTATTGGTAGTAAATTTAATAGATTTAATTTTATTTAGGGAGATTGAATTAAATTTAAAGGATTTATTGCAAATATTTTTTTTTTAAAATGAATTTTAATTGAAGAATAAAGTTTAATAGATTGAGTTCTTTCAAATAAAAAATTTTAATTAATAGCATCAATAAGTAAAGAAAAAATTTTACCCAATAACGTTTATAAAAAGTGAAAGAATTTTAGTCGGTAGTTTTAATTTTCAGTGAAAAAATTTTATTGGTAGTAAATTTAATAGATTTAATTTTATTTAGGGAGATTGAATTAAATTTAAAGGATTTATTGCAAATATTTTTTTTTTAAAATGAATTTTAATTGAAGAATAAAGTTTAATAGATTGAGTTCTTTCAAATAAAAAATTTTAATTGATAGCATCAATAAGTAAAGAAAAAATTTTACCCAATAACGTTTATAAAAAGTGAAAGAATTTTAGTCGGTAGTTTTAATTTTCAGTGAAAAAATTTTATTGGTAGTAAATTTAATAGATTTAATTTTATTTAGGGAGATTGAATTAAATTTAAAGGATTTATTGCAAATATTTTTTTTTTAAAATGAATTTTAATTGAAGAATAAAGTTTAATAGATTGAGTTCTTTCAAATAAAAAATTTTAATTAATAGCATCAATAAGTAAAGAAAAAATTTTACCCAATAACGTTTATAAAAAGTGAAAGAATTTTAGTCGGTAGTTTTAATTTTCAGTGAAAAAATTTTATTGGTAGTAAATTTAATAGATTTAATTTTATTTAGGGAGATTGAATTAAATTTAAAGGATTTATTGCAAATATTTTTTTTTTAAAATGAATTTTAATTGAAGAATAAAGTTTAATAGATTGAGTTCTTTCAAATAAAAAATTTTAATTAATAGCATCAATAAGTAAAGAAAAAATTTTACCCAATAACGTTTATAAAAAGTGAAAGAATTTTAGTCGGTAGTTTTAATTTTCAGTGAAAAAATTTTATTGGTAGTAAATTTAATAGATTTAATTTTATTTAGGGAGATTGAATTAAATTTAAAGGATTTATTGCAAATATTTTTTTTTTAAAATGAATTTTAATTGAAGAATAAAGTTTAATAGATTGAGTTCTTTCAAATAAAAAATTTTAATTAATAGCATCAATAAGTAAAGAAAAAATTTTACCCAATAACGTTTATAAAAAGTGAAAGAATTTTAGTCGGTAGTTTTAATTTTCAGTGAAAAAATTTTATTGGTAGTAAATTTAATAGATTTAATTTTATTTAGGGAGATTGAATTAAATTTAAAGGATTTATTGCAAATATTTTTTTTTTAAAATGAATTTTAATTGAAGAATAAAGTTTAATAGATTGAGTTCTTTCAAATAAAAAATTTTAATTGATAGCATCAATAAGTAAAGAAAAAATTTTACCCAATAACGTTTATAAAAAGTGAAAGAATTTTAGTCGGTAGTTTTAATTTTCAGTGAAAAAATTTTATTGGTAGTAAATTTAATAGATTTAATTTTATTTAGGGAGATTGAATTAAATTTAAAGGATTTATTGCAAATATTTTTTTTTTAAAATGAATTTTAATTGAAGAATAAAGTTTAATAGATTGAGTTCTTTCAAATAAAAAATTTTAATTAATAGCATCAATAAGTAAAGAAAAAATTTTACCCAATAACGTTTATAAAAAGTGAAAGAATTTTAGTCGGTAGTTTTAATTTTCAGTGAAAAAATTTTATTGGTAGTAAATTTAATAGATTTAATTTTATTTAGGGAGATTGAATTAAATTTAAAGGATTTATTGCAAATATTTTTTTTTTTAAAATGAATTTTAATTGAAGAATAAAGTTTAATAGATTGAGTTCTTTCAAATAAAAAATTTTAATTGATAGCATCAATAAGTAAAGAAAAAATTTTACCCAATAACGTTTATAAAAAGTGAAAGAATTTTAGTCGGTAGTTTTAATTTTCAGTGAAAAAATTTTATTGGTAGTAAATTTAATAGATTTAATTTTATTTAGGGAGATTGAATTAAATTTAAAGGATTTATTGCAAATATTTTTTTTTTAAAATGAATTTTAATTGAAGAATAAAGTTTAATAGATTGAGTTCTTTCAAATAAAAAATTTTAATTAATAGCATCAATAAGTAAAGAAAAAATTTTACCCAATAACGTTTATAAAAAGTGAAAGAATTTTAGTCGGTAGTTTTAATTTTCAGTGAAAAAATTTTATTGGTAGTAAATTTAATAGATTTAATTTTATTTAGGGAGATTGAATTAAATTTAAAGGATTTATTGCAAATATTTTTTTTTTTAAAATGAATTTTAATTGAAGAATAAAGTTTAATAGATTGAGTTCTTTCAAATAAAAAATTTTAATTGATAGCATCAATAAGTAAAGAAAAAATTTTACCCAATAACGTTTATAAAAAGTGAAAGAATTTTAGTCGGTAGTTTTAATTTTCAGTGAAAAAATTTTATTGGTAGTAAATTTAATAGATTTAATTTTATTTAGGGAGATTGAATTAAATTTAAAGGATTTATTGCAAATATTTTTTTTTTAAAATGAATTTTAATTGAAGAATAAAGTTTTTGATTTTTGAATTATAATTAATTATTTAATTTAATTTATTATATAAAATTTTTATTTATTAGAATTTTAATAATTTTAATAATTTTATTTAGAAATTAATTTTTTTTTATTAATTAATGTTATAATTAGGAATTTAATTTAAATAAAGGATGAATAAGTGCCAGCATCTGCGGTTAAACTTTATTTATAAATTAATTTAATTAAATTTAAAATAATTTGTTTATGAAATTAATTTTTATTAAGTTTTATTAGTGAAATATATATAAATTTAATTAATTTAATTTTTATTAATATTATTTTTATTAAATATTTAAATTAAACTAGGATTAGATACCCTACTATAGATATGAAAGTTGTAATTTAACAATTAAATGTTGATCATTAAAATTAAAAAATTTGGCGGTTAAATATCTTTAAATTAGAGGAATTTGTAGATTAATTTGATAGTCCACGTTAAGATATACTAAAAAATTGGTTATGTATTGTCGTTTATTAAGATTATAGATTTAAATTTTATAATTAAAAAATATTTTTAATAATATAAGAATTCAGATCAAAATGTATTTTTTTTTAGGTTTATATGAATTACATTAAATTAAATTTTTGAATTTAAAATTTTAATATTTTAATAAAATTGGATTTAAAAGTAAATTAAATAAAATTTTATTATTTGAAATATTTTTTATTTAATGTACAAATCGCCCGTCAATTTCAATAGTATTGAAATAAGTCGTAACAAAGTTAGTGTATTGGAAAATGTACTTTTTTAAAATTTTAGTTTAATAAAAATTTTTTATTTACAATAAAAAGATTAATTTTTATAATTTAAAATTTTATTAAATATTATATATATATATATATATATTAAATTTGTTATATTTATTTTTTAAAGAAAATAATTTAATTTTATATTGTTTTAGTAAAATTTTTGAATAAATTTATTTTTTATTAAATAGTATTGTGAAAGAAATATTTTAATTTTATAAAAATAAAATTTATTTTTGTACCTTTTGTATCAGGGTTATTTAATTTATATATATAGATTTATAAATCTCGAAAATAAAATGATCTAAATAAATATAATTTTATATGTAGTAAAATGTTTATTAATATTTATTTAGAAATGAAATTTTATTCAAATTTTAGATATCTAGTTATTTTAGAATTGAATTTAATTCATATATTTAAGTTAATTTTTATTATTTTTATTATATTAATATATATATATATATAATTAAAAATTTATTAAATATAAAAAATTTATGGGATAATCTATAAATTTATTTATAATTATAAAATTTAGATTTTTATAAATTTATAAACATGAAATTTGTTATTGATATAGAAAATTTTATAATTTATTTTTATCTATTATTAATTTAATTTTATTAATATATTTTTTATAAAATAATATTTTAGAATTAATTGAAATTATTTATAATGATTAAATTAGTAATTGAATTTATTTATGAATAAAATATATTATAATATATAATATATATATATATATATTTAAAGAATTCGGCAAAATTTATATTCAAATGTTTAACAAAAACATTTCTTTTTGATTATTATTTTAAGGTAAGCTCTACTCAATGAATTTAATTTTAAATAGTTGCAGTATTTATAACTGTGCAAAGGTAGCATAATAATTTGGCTTTTAATTAAGGTCTTGTATAAATGAGTTAATGAAATATAAACTGTTTCAAGTATAAATTATGAATTTAAATTTTAAGTAAAAATGCTTAATTTTTTTTAAGGGACGAGAAGACCCTATAGAATTTTATAATTTAATTTATTAAATATTATTTAAAGTTTAATTTTAATTTAATTAATTTATTATTTAATTGGGAGGATGTTTAAATTTAATAAACTTTAAAATATTTTAATCAATAATTATTGTAAAATTTTTGAGATTTTTTTAAAATTATTAGAAAAAAATTACCTTAGGGATAACAGCATAATATTTTTGGGAAGATCGTATTTATAAAAATGTTTATGACCTCGATGTTGAATTAAAATTAAATTTAAATGAAGACATTTAAATATTAAGTCTGTTCGACTTTTTAAATTTTACATGATTTGAGTTCAGATCGGCGTAAGCCAGATCAGTTTCTATCTTTAAATTAATTTTAAATTTTTGTACGAAAGGACTAAGTTTAAATAAATGTTATTTTTTGGTTAATTTAAATTTATTAATAATTATCTTGGCAGAAAAGTGTTATAAATTTAGAATTTATGAATATTATAAGAATAAGTATTATAATAGATAATAATTTTATTTGAATTTAGAATAATTATTTTAGATTTTTTTATATTTATAATTTTATTAATTTTTAATTTAATTAGAATAGCTTTTTTGACATTATTTGAACGTAAATTATTAAGTTTAGTTCAATTTCGGGTTGGGCCAAATAAAGTTGGATTTTTAGGATTTTTACAACCTTTTAGAGATGCAATTAAATTATTAAGTAAAGAATTATTTTTAGTTATAAAAAGAAAGTTTTTGATTTATATATTTATACCTATTTTAATATTTTTATTTTCTATATTAATTTGATTTATTTACCCAATAAGTTGTTATATGATTTTTTTTGATTATGGTATTTTATTTATGTTAATAATTATTGGGTTAAATGTTTATCCTGTAATATTTAGAGGTTGAATTTCTAATTCAAATTATTCAATGTTAGGTTCTATTCGATCTATTGCTCAATCAGTTTCTTATGAAGTTAGTTTATTTTTAATTTTATTTTCTTTAATTTTATTAATTGAAGATTTTTCATTTTATAATTTTTTAAAGTATCAATTATATATATATATATTTATATATATATTTCCTATTTATTTAATGTTTTTAATTAGTATATTAGTTGAATTAAATCGTTCACCTTTTGACTTAATTGAAGGTGAATCTGAATTAGTTTCAGGATTTAATATTGAATATTTTAGAGGTACATTTACATTAATTTTTATATCTGAATATTTAAGAATTGTTTTTGTTAGAGTAATTATAGTATTGATTTTTTTTGGTGTAGATTTTGTAAGATGAAATTTTGCGTTATTTGTTGATATTCATTTTTTTTTCATTATTTTAATACGTTCAATTTGTCCGCGAATTCGGTATGATCAATTAATAGATTTATGTTGAAAAAAGTTTTTATTAATTTCTTTATATTATATTTTGTTAAATTTTATATTTAAAGAATTTTTATTAATAATTATTTTTTAAAGTTAATAGATTTATTTAAAATCTATATTATATTTTCAAAATATATGCTTATTTCAAGCTCATTAACTTAGTTATGATAAATAAGTTTATCTCAAAAATAATTTAAAATTGGGGAGGTAAAAAAATAAGAAAAATAAATAATTGAAAATAATTGTGTTAATTGAATATATGGATATTCAATTAATTGTCTACCTAGTCATGTTAGTATAATAAATGATATAATGAATAACCAAAAATTTATTTTATTTAAATAATAATATTTGCATGAATTTATATTATTTTTATTTGATATTGTTAATATAATTAAAATTAAAATTGATAATATTAAAAAAATTACACCTCCTAATTTATTTGGAATGGATCGAAGAATAGCATATGCAAATAAGAAGTATCATTCAGGTTTAATATGTTCAGGAGTAATTATTGGGTTTGCAAGAATAAAATTATCAGGGTCACTTAGTATGTAAGGAAATTTTATTGTGATTAAGAAAAAAATTGTTAAAATAATTATGTAACCAAATAAATCTTTAATAATAAAATAAGGGTTGAAAGATAATATATAAAGTTTTCTTGTTAACCCTATAGAGTTATGAGAGAATCTTAAATGTAAAAAAAATAAATGTAGAATTACTAATAATAAAATAATTATTGGTAAAATAAAATGAAAAGAATAGAATCGATTTAAAGTAGCGTTATTAATTGAAAATCCACCTCAAATTCATTGAACTAATATTTGTCCTAAGTATGGGATAGCTGATAATAAATTAGTAATTACAGTTGCTCCCCAAAAAGATATTTGTCCTCAAGGTAACACATATCCTAAAAATGCTGTTGCTATTGATAGTAATAAAATAATAATTCCAATTAATCATACTTTTGTAAGTGTGAATGAAAAATAGTAGATTCCTCGGGCGATATGTAAAAATATTGATATAAAAAAGAATGAGGCTCCATTTATATGAGTTAATCGTATAAATCACCCAAGATTAATATTTTTTATAATATGAATAGTTCTATTAAAGGCTAGATTTATATTTGGACAATAATGAAAAGATAAAAATAATCCAGAAATAATTTGAATTATTAAGAATAATCCTAAAATTGATCCTAAATTTCATAAGTAGTTAATACTTATTGGAGTTGGTAGGTTAATTAGTGATAAATTAAGTATTTTTATTAATGGATTAATATTTATAAATTTATAAAAAATTTTATTCTTCATAGATTAATTTTTTATTTTTCGTAATGATTGATTTGTTTTACTAGTTATAGAAATTTTTATTGTTAAAATTAAAATTAATAGTAATAATCTTATTAAATAAAAAATAATTAAAGTATATGGATATTCATAAATTTTGTAAATATTAACATTTTCATTAGTTGAATTAATAATTATTTTTTTATTTTTGCATAAAAGTAAAGTTAAAGAAAATAAAAATAAAAATATAAAATTTATGAAAAGAAAATATTTATCTATTTTATTTTTTTTAGAAATAAATGAATTATTTATTATTCTGACAAAGTATATAAATATAATTAGTATACTTCTAATAATTGTAATAAAAATTATTATTAAATATAAAGATTTTTTTGGTATAAAAATGTAGTTAATTATTATTAAAGTTATTGTATAATAAATTAATGTTATTATAAAATTTATAGGAGGTAAATTATTTTTTGAGATATTATATAATTTTATTCATAGTAATATAATGATTTTTAAAATGATAATTTTTACAAATAGTTCAATTAGCTATAAGAAATAAATTTCTGATTTTAATTTACAAAATTAATATTTTTATATTTAAATTATATAGCTTATCGAATTTATCAAAAAATAGTTTTAAAGAAAATTTTAATTTTGGAGATTAAAGATATTATTTTTAAATAATTTTTTTGAAATTTATTGAATAAATTTATTTTATAAATTAATTTTTTTAGAAGTTTTTAGGGAATTTAATTATATATTATTATTATTTGTTATAATTTTATTAATAATATTAAGATTTAAGAGATTTTTATTAATTTTAATTTGTTTAGAGTTTTTATTAATTTTAATTTTACATTTAACTTTAATATTGTCAGATTTAGATTTAAATGATTGATTATTTTTAGTTGTTTTAATTATAGGTGTTTGTGAGAGTTTAATTGGGCTAGGTTTAATAATTAGAATAATTTTTTTATTTGGGAATCAAAGTGTTAAAGTATTAAATTTAATATGATAATTTATGTAATTTTTATAATAATCTTATTAATTTTTTTTAATAGTAAGTATTTATTAGGAATATTAATATTATTATTTTGTATAATTCCATTTCTTTGTTTTAATCAATTTGTAGAAAATGGGATAATTAATGAAATATTAGGAATAAATTTATATTCTTATATATTATTATCATTAACATTTTTAATTTTTGGGTTAATTTTTATTTTTTTTGATGTTAAAAATAATGATTTTTTTTATTTTAAAATATTAATATTGACATTATTAATTTCTTTAATTTTTGTTTTTACTTCAATAAATTTATTAATATTTTATTTTATATTTGAAATTAGGTTAGTTCTTATATTTTTTATTATTATAAAATGAGGGATAGGTGAAATACGAGAGTTAGCTTCATTTTATTTATTATTTTATACAATATTTTTTTCTTTACCTTTTTTAATTTTTATTTTAGATTTATATTATTTTTATAATATTTTAATGATGTATTACTTTGAAATATTAAAAATTAAATATTTAAATATGTTTATATTTTTATTTTTTATGTTTACATTTTTTGTTAAGATTCCTATATTTATATTCCATTCTTGATTATTGAAAGCTCATGTTGAGGCTCCTGTTATTGGATCAATAATTTTAGCAGGAATTTTATTAAAATTAGGAATTTATGGTTTAATTCGTTTTATATTAATATTTATAAAAAATTTTATTGAATTTAATGAAATTATTATATATTTTAGAATTTTTGGATCAATATTAATTAGTATTTTATGTATACGTCAAATTGATATAAAAATTTTAGTGGCTTATTCTTCAGTTGTTCATATAGGATTAACATTAAGAGGGATAATAACATTAATAAATAGTGGGGTTAAAGGTAGTTATATAATAATAATTTCTCATGGTTTATGTTCATCAGGGTTATTTTTTTTAGTAAATTTATGTTATTTATTAAGAAATAGACGATTGATATTAATAAATAAAGGATTAATAAATTTATACCCTAGAATATCTTTAATATGATTTTTATTATGTACTTCAAATTTATCTGCTCCATTATCATTAAATTTAATTAGTGAAATTTTTTTAATTATAAGTTTAGTTAATTGAAATTTTTTAAATTTATTTATTTTAATAATTTTAATATTTTTTAGATTTTTTTATTCACTAAATTTATTTAGATATACTCAACATGGTGAATTTAATTTTTGTAAAATTAATAAATATAGGTTAATAGATTATTTAATTGTTTTATCTCATTGAATTCCTTTAAATTTATTTATTTTTAATTTATCAATATTTTTATAATTTGATTAATTAAATTTAAGTAGTTTAAAAAAAAATATTGAATTGTGATTTCAAAGATGTAATTGATTACTTTAAATTATTATTATAAAATTTATAGTTTATTTTTTATTTATATTTTTTTCTTCTTTTTTTTTTTTTTTTTTTGGATTTTATTTATATTTATTTAAAATTATTTATTTTATAGAATGAGTAATTATTGAAATAAATTCTATAAAATTTAGATTTGTTATTTATATTGATTTTATATCTATAATATATTTAAGTACAGTTATTTTAATTACTGGGATTGTTATATTATATAGTATTGAATATATAGAAAATGATTTGTATATTGAACGTTTTAAATTATTAGTTTTTATTTTTATGATTTCTATATGTTTTATAATTTTGAGACCAAGAATAATTGGTATTATTTTAGGGTGAGATGGGTTAGGATTAATTTCTTATTGTTTAGTAATTTATTATCAAAATAAAAATTCTTATAATTCTGGTATATTAACTGTTTGTTGTAATCGGTTAGGAGATGTAGCTTTAATTTTAATTATTTGTATATTGTCATTTTTTGGTTCTTGAAATATTTTTTTTTATCAAGATTTTAAATTAATTTCATTATTTATGTTAATTATGATATTAACTAAAAGTGCACAGTTTCCATTTTCTTTTTGATTACCTGCAGCTATAACTGCACCAACACCTGTTTCTTCATTGGTTCATTCATCAACTTTAGTAACTGCAGGTGTTTATTTATTGATTCGGTATAATAAAATATTTATAGATTTAAATTTTATGAATATTTTAATATTATTAATTTTTAGTTTTACAATATTTATATCTGGTTTAATAGCAAATTTTGAAATAAATTTTAAGAAAGTTATTGCTTTATCAACTTTAAGTCAGTTAAGTTTTATAATAAGTATTTTATTATTAGGAAATGTTGATTTAGGATTTTTTCATTTAATTTGTCATGCTTTATTTAAATCTACAATATTTTTAAGTGTTGGAAGTTTTATTCATATGAATTTGGGTATTCAAGATTTACGTTTTTTTAGAGGTAATTTTTATATTAATCCTTTAAAGAGATTTATATTTATTTTATCAATTTTAAATTTATGTGGATTTCCTTTTATTACTGGTTTTTTTTCTAAAGATTTAATTATAGAAATATTTTATAATTTTAATTTAATTATTTTAATTATAATAATTTTGTATATTTCAATTGTATTAACAGTAAGTTATAGTATTCGTTTATTAAATTGAGTATTAATTTATTATATTAATTATTTTAGATATTTATATGTAAATGAAAGAAGATCTAAATATATAAATTATTCATTTATTTTAATAGGAGGTTTTAGTATTTTTTATGGTAAATATTTTTATAATATATTTATTTATGAAAATTTTAAAATAACATTAAATGATAAATATGTATTATTATTAATATATTTTTTATCTTTAATGTTTTATTTTGAATTTAAAAGTTTAATTTTTTTAAAAAAGAGAGTTTTTGTTAAAATATCAAATTTTATTTTAAGTATATTTTATTCAGAATATTTATTAAAAATTTTTTATGTTTGATTTATTAATAAGATATTTAATTTTGAAATTATATTTGATAAATCTGTAGATAAAGTTTTTGTGATAAATTTAAAGTTTTTGATAAATTTTATAATTAAAAATAATGTTTTAATAAAAATTTATAAAAAAAATGTTGGTGTTGTAAATATATTATTTTATTATTTTATTATTTTTATGTTTTTTTTATTTATATAAATTTTATTGTATTTAAATAGCTTAATTAAGAGTATTATATTGAAAATATAATTGTAATTGTAAAATTTTTAAATATTTATAAATTTTTAGGTAAAATTTTTTTTATACTGAAAATATAATGTTTTTAATAAACTATATAAATTTAGAAATATAAATGATTTTATTTTCATTTAAGAATGAATTAGAAGTTCATGAATTTTATTTCATTAATTGGAATATTTTGTATTCATTTAAATTATTAACATTAATTTACCTCTATTTTGGTTTCAATTAATTAAGATATATTTAAAAATTATTTTAAATTGCAATTTTAATGTTATATTTAAATTTATTAACTAATATCCTAATTTTTTATTTATATATATAGGAATAAATTTATCCAATAATTAAGTCGAAATTAATTTGTATTATTTTACTTTATATATAGTTGTATAATTTAAATTCATGTTAAATAATTATATGTCCATTCGTATCACAAACTTATAAAGAGGATTAAAATAAATATTAAAAAAATAAATATTCTTAATTTTTGTAAGCTATTTAATGAATTAATAATAGGTAGAATTAAAATAATTTCTATATCAAAAATTAAAAATATTAAAGTAATTAAAAAAAATTGAATAGAAAATGGTAATTGTGGGGGTGTTAATTGATCAAATCCGCATTCAAATGGTTTTATTTTTTCTCGGTCTTTATTATTTTTTAATGATAAAAATTTATTAATAGATAAAATTAATAATGGAATTAAAATTAAAAATATTACAATAATTAATATTGAAAGTATTATATAAATTAAGTTTTATTTAAATTTTTTAATTGGAAATTAAATGTAGTTTTGTTATACTATTTATATAATTTAATATATTCATCAATAAATTAAAATGTATAAAATTAATCAAATTATATCAACAAAATGTCAATATCATGATGCTAAATCAAAATTTAAATGATGAATTATTGAAAAATGATTTTTTTTTAATCGTAAAGAGCAAATAATTAAAAATATAGTTCCAATAATTACATGAATTCCATGAAATCCTGTAGCTATGAAAAAGATTGACCCAAAAATTCTGTCATTAAATGTAAAATTAGATTCTAGATATTCAATATATTGAAGTATTGAAAAATATATTCCTAAATAGATTGTTATATTTAATAATTTTAATGATTTTTTATAGTTATTTTTAATTAAATTATGTCTTCATGTGATTGTTATTCCTGAATAAATTAAAATAATTGAGTTTAGTAATGGGATGTCATATGGATTAAATATATTAATTATTTTTGGGGGTCATAAATTTCCAATTTCTATTGAAGGTGAAATTGATGAATGTAAAAAAGTTCAAAAAAATGAAATAAAGAAAAATAATTCAGAAATAATAAATAGAATTATTCTAAATTTAATTATATTTATAATATTTAGGGTATGAAATCCTTGAAATGTTCTTTCTCGAATTAGATCTCGTCATCATTGGTATGATGTTAATATTAATGTAAATAAATTTAATAAATTAAGAAGAGAAAAATTTAAGTTAAATCTAATGATATTATTAAATAATAAATTTATTAGATTAAATGATAAAATTAATGGTCAAGGTCTATTTGTTGTTATATGAAATGGATTATTTTTTGAATTTATAATTGTATTAATTTTCATAAATTTAACTAGTTTGTTTCATTAAAATAAAGTAATGATAAAATTGTAAATACATATGATTGAATGAATGCTACAGAAATTTCTAAAATTATTAATAAATTTTGAATAATAATTATTATTGGAATGAATTTAATTGATAAATTTGTTATTGAAGAACCTAATAAAGATAGAAGTAAGTGACCAGCTAATATATTTGCGGATAATCGAATTGCTAAGGTTCATGGTCGAATAAAGTTTCTGATTGATTCAATTATTACTATAAATCTTATTAATATAGAAGGTGTATTTATAGGTACAAGATGAATTAATATATGTTTTGTATTTTTAATTCAACCAAATATTATAAATCTAATTCATAATCTTAAAGATAAACTTAAATTAATTCTTATATGTCTTGTTGGTGTAAATACGTAAGGTATTAAACTAATTAAATTTATATTTATAATTAAATAGAATAATCTTAAAAATATAATTAAATTATAATGGTTAATTTTTTTTGTTAAAATTTTAAATTCATTTAAAATAAAGTTTATTAATATAATTCATTTAAAATTAAATCGTGAGGGGATAAATCAATAAGATCAATTAAAAATTAAAATAGGTCAAATTATAATGATTCAATTTAGAGAATAATTATTAGATGTTGAAGGATCAAAGATTGAGAATATATTTGTTATCATAATATTTTTGAATAATTATTATCATTTTTTTTTGAAGTTTATTTTTTTTTGAGTTATTTTATTTTTGTAAATAAAATTATTTATTATGAAATGAATTAATATTGTGATGATTGTAAATAAAATAATAATAAAAATTAAAATTAAAGTTCATTTTATAGGTCTTATTTGAGGAATAAAAGAATTTTTAATTATCATTAAGAATATTTTTTTATTATATTTAACTTAAAAGGTTAATTCTTTATTTTTAAGATACTTAATGGATAAAAAAATATTTTTATAAAATAATTTTAAATTGACAATTTAATGTTATTTAATTTAACTAATTCTTTTTAATTTATAAGTTTAATTTATTAATTCAATTAGTAAAGTTTTTTAAATTTGTTCTTTCAATGGTAATTGGTATAAATGAATGGTAAGCTCCGCAAATTTCTGAACATTGTCCAAAATATAATCCTGGTCGTAATGAAATTAATGATATTTGATTAATTCGTCCTGGAGTTGCATCTATTTTAATTCCTATTGAAGGAACTGTTCATGAATGAATAACATCTATTGATGTTGTTAATATACGAATTGGGGTATTAAATGGAATGATTAATCGATTATCTACATCTAGTAACCGAAATGAGTTTAATTCTAATAGATTAATTATATATGAATCAATTGAATTATTATTAAATTCTGGGTATTCGTAAGATCAGTATCATTGATGTCCAATTGATTTAATTGAAAAAAAAGTTGGATTTCATAATTCATCAATAAAGTAAAGTATTTTTAATGATGGGATAGAAATAATTAATAGTATAATTATTGGAATGATAGTTCAAATTATTTCTAAGTTATGATTTTTAATAAATTTTAAATTAATGAATTTATTTTCTATAATTATAAAATTTATATAAATAATAGATATAGTAATTATTATTAAAATAATTATTGTAAAATTATAAAAATAAATTAGATTATCTATTAATGGTGAATTTGGGTCTGGGAATGAATATATATTTCAATGAGCAATTTTTAATAAAAATTTACATTTTATTTATGGTGTTTAAGACCATTGCACTTAAATCTGCCATATTAAATTAATTTTTTAAAAGAATTATAGGTAATTCATTAAAACAATGTTCTGAAGGGGATAAATTAATTCATTCTAATGATGAAAAGATATATTTTAATAGAATTAATCGTTGTTTAATTAAACTTTCAAGTATAATAAAAATGAAAAAAATTAATCTATTAAATGAAATTAATGATCCAATTGAAGAGATTAAATTTCAACAATAATATGCATCTGGGTAATCAGAGTATCGTCGTGGTATTCTTATTAATCCTAAAAAATGTTGAGGAAAAAATGTTAAATTTACTCCAATAAATATTATAAAAAAATGAATATTTAATAATTTTTTATTTAATGTTAATATAGTAAAATTTGGATATCAATGAATAATTCTTGAAAAAATTGCAAAGACAGCTCCTATTGATAAAACGTAATGAAAGTGACCAATAACATAGTATGTGTCATGAAGAATAATATCAATTGATGAATTAGATAATATAATTCCTGATAATCCACCAATTGTAAATAATGAGATAAATCCTAAAGATCATAAAATTGATGGGTTTAAGAAAATTTTAGTTCTATAGAATGTTGATAATCATCTGAATACTTTAATTCCTGTTGGTACGGCAATTACTATAGTTGCGGCAGTAAAATATGCTCGAGTGTCAACATCTAATCCTACAGTAAATATATGATGTGCTCATACGATAAATCCTAAAAATCCAATACCTAGTATAGCATAAATTATTCTTAAATTTCCAAATGTTTCTTTTTTTCCTCTTTCATTTATAATAATTTGTGAAATTAATCCAAATCCAGGTAAAATTAAAATATAAACTTCAGGGTGTCCAAAAAATCAAAATAAATGTTGGTAAAGAATTGGATCTCCTCCTCCTGATGGTTCAAAAAATGATGTATTTAAGTTTCGATCAGTTAATAATATTGTGATAGCTCCGGCTAATACAGGTAAAGATAAAAGTAATAAAATTGCTGTAATAATAATTGATCAAGGAAATAATGAAATTTGATTATAATTTAATGAAATATTTTTTGAATAATAAATTGTTGTAATAAAATTTATTGCTCCTAGAATTGATGATATTCCTGCAATGTGAAGTGAAATAATTCCGTAATCAACTGATATTGATGAGTGAAATGTATTTAATGATAATGGTGGATAAACTGTTCAACCTGTTCCTATTCCGGATCCAGAAATTCTTCTGATAATTAGTAATAAAATTGATGGGATTAATAATCAAAAACTTAAATTATTTATACGTGGAAATGCTATATCTGGTGTTCCTAATATTAAAGGGATTAGTCAATTCCCAAATCCTCCAACTATAAATGGTATAACTATAAAAAAAATTATTAAAAATGCATGAGCTGTAACAATAGTATTATAAAGTTGATCATTATTAATTCATGATCCTGGTGTACTTAGTTCTATTCGAATAATTATTCTTATTGATGATCCAAGTATACCTGATCATATCGCAAAGATAAAGTATAATATTCCAATGTATTTATGGTTTGTTGAATAAAATCATTTTGATATGTTAAATATAAAAATTTAAATTTTTAAGATTGATAAAATTATATATATATATTAATCTTTGAAGGATTAAAGTTTATTAATTAACTTACAATCTTTTTGAAAAATATCATGCCTGAAATTAAGGGATAAATTGTAAATTTATTTATGAATAGATAATTCTGATATTATGAATTAATAAAATTTTATAATTTAAATAAAAATATTAAATTGCAAATTTAAATATATTATGTAAATAATTAAAATTTTAGTAAAAAAAATATATTAGTGAGAAAAAAATAAATAAATAAAATATTTTATTATAAATAAATTTAAATTTTAATTTTTTAAAATTAAATATATAAGTATATTTTATTTGAGTGTCAGAAAAGTTTAAATTGAAAAAATTTAAGTAGTTAAATGTTGAAAATACAGATATTATTATAATAAATAAGATAGTTATTTTAAATATACCTGTTTTTATTAGACTTTGTATTATGTCAATTTTTATAATAAATGAAGTTATTGGGGGTAATTGACAATATAAAAGAATTAAAATTGTTAATTTAAATTTATTTGATTTATTGAAATATAAAAATGATTTAAAATTTGTAGAATTAATAAAATTGAAATGATTCAAAAATATAAAAAGTAAATAAGAAATTGATAAATATATAAAAAAATAATGTATTCAAATTTCATTATTAAAATTAATTAAGAAAATTATTAATGATGAATGAAATATTGATGAATATGAAAATATTAATTTTAATGAAATTTGTGATATTATAAAAATTGGTGATATTAATAATGTTATGTATAGAGTTATGAAAAAAAAAAAATTTAAATTACAAAAATAATAAATAATTAATATTGGGATAAATTTTATAAATGTTGTAAAATAAAAAATAAGAAAGTAATTTATATTTTTTATAATAATATTTGTTCAAAAATGTATTGGTATAATACCTATTTTTATTCAAATAGAAAATATAAATATTATATAATAAATATTTATTTCTTTATTTATTATAATTATTAAAAAAGAAAAAATTATTATTAATCCTGAAATTGAAGAAATTAAAAAATATAAAACTCTTTTTTTATTAAAATTTAAAAAACATATAATAGAAATAAAAATTAAATTTAAAGTTTCTATAATTAATCATAAATAAAAAAAATTTGAAAGATATAAAGTTAAAATAGGTATATAAGATAAAATTAAAGTTAATATAAAAATTGATTTATTATTAAAATTAATTTATAATTAAATTTAGATTTATTAATTATTTAAAAAATAATTTGAGTTTTTCATAAATTATAATTAAAAAATTTAAATTAATATAATATATAAATAAAAAATTTAAAATTAATATAATTTAAAAATTTTTATATTTATTTAATTTTTTTAAATTCTTTAAAATTCAAAATTTTATGTGCAAATACACTTAAATATATTAAAAAATATTTAATTATTAAAAATTTTAAATATCAATAATTTATTAATATTTAAATTTAAATAAAATTTAATTTAAGTTTTTGAAATAAAAAATATTTAGTAATAGTAAAATTTTTACATTAAATATTACATCAAAATAATCCTTTTAATCAGGCATATTACTAATTATATAAAAGAATTAATATATTTTCTATTTTTAGGGTATGAACCTATTAGCTTATGTTATTTAGCTTATTTATATAAATTTATTGTTATACCTATTTAATTAATTTTCTTTATTTATTGATGGTATTAATTAAATTTACATATTTGAAGGGATTTATTTATTATATGTATTTTAATTAATTTCTTTATCAATTGATGTTATTAATTAAATTTGTATATTTAGGGAAATTTATTGTTATACCTATTTAATTAATTTTCTTTATTTATTGATGGTATTAATTAAATTTACATATTTGAAGGGATTTATTTATTATATGTATTTTAATTAATTTCTTTATCAATTGATGTTATTAATTAAATTTGTATATTTAGGGAAATTTATTGTTATACCTATTTAATTAATTTTCTTTATTTATTGATGGTATTAATTAAATTTACATATTTGAAGGGATTTATTTATTATATGTATTTTAATTAATTTCTTTATCAATTGATGTTATTAATTAAATTTGTATATTTAGGGAAATTTATTGTTATACCTATTTAATTAATTTTCTTTATTTATTGATGGTATTAATTAAATTTACATATTTGAAGGGATTTATTTATTATATGTATTTTAATTAATTTCTTTATCAATTGATGTTATTAATTAAATTTGTATATTTAGGG